>NW_007869249.1:0-593 GCF_000696425.1 Galeopterus variegatus
GATAAACAGCAGAGGGGCAGAAGTTTAGAAAATAATTAATCTATATAGATCCTGCATATGATTGAGTTTCCTCAATACAAGTTTTGAAAAATAAAATGAAAACCAGTTAACCAATTTTATGATTATACGAATGATGGAAAAAAGCCATTAAAAAATGTTATCATTTAGGAAAAGCTAAAAAACTACAGCTATGTTAAGAAATGGACAGTAGTACACAAGGGGTTCACTCTGAGTGTACTTAACACTAATCCATAATTTCTAATGGTATATGCTGGTGATTGCATTTCTTATCATAGCACTATCAACTTCACATTTTAGTTTAAACTATAATTCTTAACCTTTTTAGCTTACAATATAACCCTTTTTAAATCTTACTTATACGTACTATACTTGGTTTTTTTTTCTTACTTTATTTACTATATACTTGATTTTAATAACATTGATTAGTTATGGCTAACAATTTAATATTGCTTATACTCTAAATTGATCATTTTAATTTATAATCAAAATCACAATGTTTATACCTTTTATTTCCCTGTCAATAGACTCTGGGAACAGCACAGGGGACAAAGTGAAAAGTTAAATGATCCTAC
>NW_007869250.1:0-593 GCF_000696425.1 Galeopterus variegatus
CAATTCCAGTGCTGAGTATATACCCAAAAGAATGGAAATCATCCTGTCGAAGGAATACCTGCACTCCCATGTTTATCGCAGCTCTATTTAAAATAACCAAGAGTTGGGTCGGCCCGGTGGCGCACTGGATAAGTGCGCCGCTTGGGAAGCGCGGTGGCGCTCCCGCCACCCCACATTGTTGGTGGGATGGTAAATTGGTGCAGCCATTATGGAAAATGGTATGGAGTCTCCTCAAAGAACTACAGATAGAACTGCCATACAATCCAGCAATTCCAGTGCTGAGTATATACCCAAAAGAATGGAAATCATCCTGTCGAAGGAATACCTGTACTCCCATGATAATAAATAAATAAAATAAAATAACCAAGAGTTGCATCCAACCTAAATATCCATTGTTGGGTGACTGGATAAAGAAAATGTAGTATGTTTACACAATGGAACACTACTCTACCATAAAAAAGAATGAAATCCTGCCATTCGCAGCAACACATATGAACTTAGAGAAAATTATGCTCGATGAAATAAGCCAGGAACAGAGAAATACTTCATGTCCTCACTCATAAGCTGGAGCTAAAAAAATTAACAAATAAATA
>NW_007869251.1:0-593 GCF_000696425.1 Galeopterus variegatus
GAACTGTGGGGACTTCAGCCATGTTGCCTTCCTCCCATGGTCCTCCTCTCCCTCAGACCTCACTGGCAGCCATCTTGCCTTACCCCTCCACCATCTTGTCTTCCTCCCATGGTCCTCCTCTCCCTCAGACCTCACTGGCAGCCATCTTGCCTTACCCCTCCACCATCTTGTCTTCCTCCCATGGTCCTCCTCTCCCTCAGACCTCCCCGGCAGCCATCTTGCCTTATTCCTCCACCATCTTGTCTTCCTCCCATGCTCCTCCTCTCCCTCAGACCTCCCCAGCAGCCATCTTGTATTAAGATTTTTCCTGCAGGAAACAATTGGCCCAGTACGTAGTGTCGTAGGCAAAGGAAAAATGTTAAGAGGAGCCAGTCTCTGGAAGGGTTTGTTTAGAAACCACAGAGCTCACTTAGCAACATTGTATGTGGAACATTCTGAGCTAAAAGTGGAGTGTGGAATATTTCCTGCTGTGACTGAAACCATTTCAATTTATGCACATCATGGAAATCAGTATAGACATAACCTAATTGTTTGAAAGGGTAGCAACCACAGCCAAATTAATGGAGACCTGGGGGATGGCCTTTCCTTTCTAT
>NW_007869252.1:0-593 GCF_000696425.1 Galeopterus variegatus
CTCCTCAACTAGACTATAAGCTCATAAAGAACAGGAGAGCTTGTTCTGTGTCCTTCCTGTACTCTACAAACATGGGATGTCATTTTCATTTCTTGATGGTTAAAAATGTTTACAGTTTTAAAATTGTTTCAGTGTTAAAATTGGAGGCAATGCATTTGAGGTTGACCCAGAGGTTGTTGGTTAGATGGTGGGTTGGATGGTGGGTTGAATGGTGGGTTAGATGGTGGTTTTGGTGGTGGGTTGAGTGGTGGATTGGATGGTAGGTTGGGTAGTGGGTTTGGTAGTGGTCTGTATGGTGGGTTGAATGGTGGGTTGGATGGTGGTTTGGATGGTGAGTTGGATGGTGGTTTGGATGGTGGGTTGGATGGTGGTTTGGATGGTGAGTTGGATGGCATGGAAGTGAGTGAGTTGAGAATCGACTCCTTGAGCTTATTTTGTCCTCTCAGAAGGAATAGCTGGTTGGAGAAAGGGAAAGGGAAGGAGAAACCACAACCTTGACTCTTGTTTGTAGGGATGAATCAAGGGAGGATTGAGAGATGAAAGTAACATGCCTGATCTAACATTGGAAGCCCATTGCAAAATTGTTCACAAAT
>NW_007869253.1:0-593 GCF_000696425.1 Galeopterus variegatus
GACTTGCTATTTCAGGGGAAAGCACCACCTTGAAGTTTCACCAGCCAGTGAGTCTCCACGTCCTGAAGATGCCACACATCCCCTCCTGAGTACCATGGAACTCCCCTGCCTTTCTGCCTTGGCCCTGGTCCTTCCCTATGGTTCACCCCGCCGTCCTATGGTTCACCCCGCCGTCCTCTCCAGCCCCGGTTGCTGCAGCAGCTTCCTCCCTGGCTGGCCCACCTCCAATTCATTCTCCACGTGGTAGCTAGAGTTGTGTTTTTAAAATGACTCCTCTATAATATTAAAAATAATTACATAAGAAATAGGTGCTTTTGAACATAAGAAAGTATATAAAGAAAAAACTAATAAGTTCCTTTCTTTCCACACCTCTGAGGTCACAAATGTTATCAGTTTATCTTTCTTTCCACACCTTTTTTTTAAACATCTATTTAAACATTTCACAAATAACAAATATACATTTATTTTTCTATTTTTAACAAAAGTGAGATCACGCTGCAGACAACACTGTGCAGGTTGCCCCCTTCGGATTGAGCACAGGATTCTAGAAATACAAATCACATCTCTGTCCTGGCTACAAGCATTTATTGCTT
>NW_007869254.1:0-593 GCF_000696425.1 Galeopterus variegatus
AGAATCCATTTCCTTGCCTTTCCTAGTTTCTAGAGGCTGCCTGCATTCCTTGGCTCACAGCTCCTTCCTCCATCTTCAAGCAAGTTCCTGCTTTATCATCCTCTCTCTCTCTCTCTCTCTCTCTCTCTCTGACTCTTCTTTCCTGGCTCCCTCTTATAAGTACCCTTATGATTATTTTAGGCCCACCCAGATAATCTCCCCATCTCAAGATTCTTAATTTAATCACATTCGCAAAGTACTTATTACCATGTAAGGTAACATCTGCAGGCTTCAGGAATTATGACATGGACATCTTTGGAGACAATTGTTTAGCCTACTCTACTGCCAAGATAGCGGCCCCCTGGCTAGTCAGTTCTGTGGTATTCTATATTCTGGAAGTCATTCCTGGAGACCCAGCCTCAAGCTGGCTCCTTCAGCCCTTCCAACAATTTGGTAATAACCAATACCCTGTATTAAATTCCTTTCTGCTTAAAATACAATAGCTTCTATTTACCATACCCAACCATGACTAACATACCAAGTCTCCTTCAGGACTGAGCTCGAATGTCACCACATTTAGGAAGTCTTCCCCAATTCCTCCAGAGCTCCTTGCT
>NW_007869255.1:0-593 GCF_000696425.1 Galeopterus variegatus
AGTTTAGCTACTGCATAATAAAATATTCACTTTACTAATAGTAGCTTTTATGATATCCAACACAATTGGATCTTTCTCTGTCCTTTAAATTTGGCTGTTGAAAACATTTGAGAATGGAAAGACAAAGATAGTAGATAGAAATTCTCACACTTCTTGCCAAAGCAAATTTTGAATTAATATCACTGTCAAGTCAGTTGAAATAATTAGACCAGCACAAAACCTGCTTCCCAGGCCTATCCCTCTACCTGGGCCATTAAAGTCATCTTCTTTGTCCTTTACGATGCACTCTGCTCTGCAAGGCAGACGCCCTGACCATCTTAGACCCATGATATCTCTACGTGCATAGATCCTAAAATTGTGGAGGAGAGTATTAGTTAAAATAACACTGAAGACTCTTGCCCTCATCTCCAATAACTTCTATAACCTCAGTTTCTAAAATTGACCTGCTTAATTTATTAGAGAAATATGTTGCTTTTACTTTTCTTTTACAATGTAAGTGAAACAATTATAGCCATAGGCCCTAAGACATTATTATTTCAGCCAAACTTTCCTATTGTTTCCTTTAACATTCACTTGTATTTAGAACTTCCCAT
>NW_007869256.1:0-593 GCF_000696425.1 Galeopterus variegatus
TTAGAAATGAAAAAGGTGATATTACAACCGACCCAAATGAAATACAAGGAATCATCCAAGAGTACTATAAACAGTTATATGCCAACAAGTTCGAAAACCTGGAGGAAATGGATAAATTTCAGGACTCACACAAGCTTCCAAAATTAAACCAAGAAGATATAGAACACCTGAATAGGCCAATAACAATATAGGAGATTGAAGATGTTATCAAAAAGCTCCGAACAAAGAAAAGCCTAGGACCAGGTGGATTCACAGCCGAATTTTACCAAACATTCAAAGAGGAAATGACACCGATTCTTTATAAACTATTCCAAAAGATTGAAGCAGAAGCAAAGCTTCCAAACACATTCTACGAAGCAAACATCATCCTGATACCAAAACCAGGTAAAGATATAACCAAGAAAGAAAACTACAGGCCAATATCCTTGATGAATATAGATGCAAAAATCCTCAATAAAATATTAGCAAACAGAATACAACAACACATATGTAAGATCATTCACCACGATGACATATATGCAAGATCATTCATCACGATCAAGTGGGATTCATCCCAGGGAAGCAAGGTAGGTTCAACATACGCAAATCAATAA
>NW_007869257.1:0-593 GCF_000696425.1 Galeopterus variegatus
TTTTTTTTTTCAGTTTAAAAAAATATTTATTGGGCCGGCCCGGTGGCGCACTGTGATAGTGTGCCGCTTTGGAGTGCGGTGGCGCTCCCGCTGAGGGTTCGGATCCCACATACAGACCGGTTCCTGCTCACTGGCTGAGCGAGGTGCAGGCGCAACACTGAGGGTTGCGATCCGTTGCCGGACACGAAAAAAGATAAAAAGGGGAAAAAAAAATATATATATTTATTTATTTTCATTGATACATTGTGACTGCACATGCTTGTGGGGTACAATCTGATGTTCTGATACACATATATGCTGTATAATGATCAGGTCAGGGTAGTCGATGTATCCATCACCTCATGTATTTATCATTTTTTTGTGGCAAACATTCAAAAGCCTCTCCTCTAGCTATTATGTAATATACAGAACTTAACTGTTAACCATAGTCACCCTCCTGTGCAATACAACACCAGAACTTATTCCTCCTATCTAATTGTCATTTTGTACCCGTTGGCTAATCCCTCCCTGTTTTTCCTTCTTCTCTCCTCTCCCCACTCTCTGGGAACCACTGTTCTATTCTCTGCCTCTATAATATCAACTTTTTTTTTTTT
>NW_007869258.1:0-593 GCF_000696425.1 Galeopterus variegatus
CTGACGACATGGTGGTCATGCTGCCCAAATCAGGTGCCCCTGGCCTAGCCCCACCCTGCCCATCCGCACCTAGCCCGCCCTTCCCTGAGCCCGGGGAATGTGTCCACAGCGGGTGGTCTTCTCCTCTAGGGGTGGGCTGGCAGCCTCTCCAGACACCCCTGCCCCACAGTCCCCGCCTTCTCCCCAACACAGACTAAGGGAGAGGTTTTGGGTGATGCAGGGAGGGTGGTCTTCCCACTCCATAGGGGATGGTGGGGCTGTCCCGTGTCCTGGCCTGACCGTCTTCCTTCCCACAGACGCGTGCTCCTCCGATGGCAAGGAGGCACCCTGACGCCTCTGGAGTCCCGGCCAGGCCCTGCCCAGGTGGGAGTGGGGTGACTCCTCCCTTGGCTTCTGCAGGCCCCGCGTGGGCTGCCCCCGCCGCCCGTGGTGCCCCTTCCTCTCCCCGCCCCCACCTGCACGTGTGGATGACCCCCCTCCTGCCTGGCGACTCCCTTGCCTCAGGCCTCAGTTTAGATGTCACCTCTCCCGAGAAGCCTCCCCTGATTTTCTAGGGCTGCCATAAAAAGTACCACAAACTGGGTGGCTTAAAA
>NW_007869259.1:0-593 GCF_000696425.1 Galeopterus variegatus
TTCACTAATGCCAAGACTTGAAATCAACCTAAATGCCCAATAATGGATGGACAGATAAAGAAAATTATATACATAATGGGATACTATTGAATCATAAAAAAGAGTAAAATCTTGTCACTTGAGACAACGTGGACAAACCTAGAAAAAGTTATGCTAAGTGAGGTAAGCCAGATGCAGAAAGACAAATACTGGATAATCCTACTTGTATGTAGAACCTAAAAAAGTTGATCTCATAGAAACAGTAAAATGGTGGTTACCAGAGGTTGGACGGTGGATGTATTGGGGAGTTGCTGATCAAAAGATATAAAATTTCAGTTGGACAGGAGGAATAAGATCAAGAGATTTATTGTACAACATGTTAATAACAGTATATTGTATACATGAAAATTGCTAAGAGAGTAGATATTGTTCTCATCACAAAAAGTAAGTAGGTATGATGATGGATATGTTCATTAGCTCTATTTAATCATTTCACTATATATGTAGGTATAGATATCAAAACAGCATGTTGTACAACATAAATATACACAATGTTTACCTGTCAACTAAAAATAATTAAATAAATGCAACAAATACTTACAATAAATAATTTT
>NW_007869260.1:0-593 GCF_000696425.1 Galeopterus variegatus
CCTTTCGCATCCATGGATGATGGCTGTACATTGTTTTAACCTACAGCTATTCTCCTCTTTTTTGCTCTTGAAGTCATGTCTCTGAATATTAGCATCTGCTATATAAAGACAGTATGCTAAATACTTAGACAAAAAAAGGTGGTACGTGGGAGTGGGGGAAAACAATACATTTTTAGGTAAGCTTGAATATTTAGAAGTCTTTACCCTCTGATATTTTACATTCTAATCGAAAAATAAATGAATAATGTAAGAGGGAGGTCACTAAGGTACTTTTTATGTACTTAGGCAAGAGTCCCTTGAGCACAACACTTGTATGAGTAAAAGTCCAGCTATCAGTTGTCTGTAATGTTTATTTCTAGATATCTCAAGGATTTATCCACAGTGGAGCACAGGAAGTTTTATTTTAGTCAGCATAAGCATGCAGCACATCACTCACTGTTCCTAAAAGTTGTGATTAGGTAGAAGAGGTCCTTTTGCTGATCAGATATTTAAGGAGCTACAGCATAGATTGGAAGATACTGGTATTATATTGTGATGTAAGTTGAAGCTCCGAATAACAATTATGGAAACAATTAAGTATAGCTGTCTCATAT
>NW_007869261.1:0-593 GCF_000696425.1 Galeopterus variegatus
AGAGAGTGGAGAGAGACCGAGAGAGAGAGAGAGAGGAGAGACAGTGGAGAGAGAGAGAGAGGATAGAGAGAGTGGAAAAAGAGGGACGGAGGGAGAGAGAGATAGTGAGAGGACAGAAAGTTTGGAGAGAGAGGGGAGAGATAGAGAGAGAGGAGAGAGAGAGTGGAGAGAGAGAGGATAGAGAGAGTGGAGCGAGAGTGAGAAAGGGATGGAGAAAGAGAGAGAGAGAGAGGAGAAAGACAGAAACAGTGGAGAGAGAGAGTGAAAGAGGAGAGACACAGAGAGTGTAGAGAGAGAGAAAGAGAGGAGAGAACCACAGAGAGAGTTGAGAGAGTCAGAGAGTGAGGAGAGAGAGTGTGGGGAGAGACGGAGAGAGAGAGAGAGTAGAGAGATGGTGGAGAGAGAGAGGAGAGAGAGATGAAGGGGGAGAGAGAGAAGAGAAATATAGAGAGAGAGTCGAGAGCGAGACACAGAGAGGAGAGATAGAGTGGAGAGAGAGGGAAGAAAAAAGAGAGAGAGTGGAGAGAGAGAGGGAGGGATTGAGAGGGGAGAGAGAGAGGAGGGAGAGGGAGGGAGATAGGGAGAGAGGGATG
>NW_007869262.1:0-593 GCF_000696425.1 Galeopterus variegatus
TTTCAACGTTCTTCCATGTAGTACTGTGTATCAGGACTTTATTCTTTTTTATTGCTGAATAATATTCTATTGCATGGATATACTACATTTTGTTTATCCATTCATCGGTGGATGGACATTTGGGTTGTTTCTGCTCTTTGGCTATTATGCATGATGTTGTTTTGAACATTTGTGTACGATTTTTCTGTGGATGTTTTCACTTTTCTTGTGTAGATACCTGGGAGTGAAATTGATGGTTCAGCAGTCTATGAGGGTTCTGGTTTTTCTACATTCTTGCTAACACTTGTTATTATCCGACTTTTTGATTATAGCCAACCTAATGGAAGTGAAGTGGTATCTCATTATAGCTTTAATTTGCATTTTCCCTGAGGACTGATGTGGAGCATCTTTTCATGAATCGACTGGCCATTTGTTCATCTTCTTTGAAAAAAAAGTCTAGTCATATCGTTTACTCATTTTTTAATTGGGTTGTTTGTCTTTTTATTATTAAGCTGTGAGAGTTCTTTATATATTTTACATACAAGTATCCTGTCATATATGAGGGTACTTCAAAAAGTTCGTGGAAAAATAGAATTAAAGGATAAGATGAATCT
>NW_007869263.1:0-593 GCF_000696425.1 Galeopterus variegatus
GAGGGGGGAGAGGGAGGAGGGAGGGAGGTTTCGGTGATGGGACACAATAATCAACTACATTCTATATTGACAAAATAAAAATAATAAAATAAATAAATAATAATAATAAAAATAAAATAAAATAAAACTGGGCTCACGTTCAGAGGGCCTTTAATCACATCACCCATTTGGGGCAAAGGGCTCCAGCCCACATGGCCACATAAGACTCAGTTGAGAGCCATTACCCAGGCAGTCTCCAAACTGCCTAAGGACATTCCTGAGACCACACAACCAGAAGTCTCTCATGACCCGGAACACTTGTGGGATGGAAGCTTACAACCAAGAACCACAAGGCCCCTACAAAACCCATCCCCCTAGAAAGCAGATCACCTGCCTAACTCACGTGAAAACTGAAATCCAAAGAAATTTAAATCAATAGGGACAATAGAAAATGACATTTTAGGTTTTTAAAAGAATTATCGACGTGATAAGGGAGCTTGAACCTATAAAATAAGAGTAGATTATCTTTAAAAAGAGCTCATTAGGAATATTAGAAATTAAAATATAATTATTTAAAATTTTAAAACTTATTAGCTGGATGAAAGAGCAGCCTA
>NW_007869264.1:0-593 GCF_000696425.1 Galeopterus variegatus
TGATGGGACACAATAATAAACTACATTGTATATTGACAAAATAAAAATAATAATAAAAAAAGAAAATTAAAAAAAATAAATAAAAACACACCATCCCCCCCCCCAAAAAAAAGCTATTTTGAACCATGAAAAAATAAAAAAATAAATAAATAATAAAAACATAGAACTGCCATCTCCTTCCTCCACACCCTTCCCCGTGCCTTTGCACTGGCTCTTCCTTGTCCTTACCCAACAGAGCACACCTTCAAAGTCCAACTCAAAAGACTGTTATCCTCGCCAGGAATCTGTCTTGAAGCTGTCCAGGAAGAGTCCATCTCCCCTCTTTGTGCCAGAACCCGGTCCTTCCTGTCGCTGCACTATCACTCCTGACCGTGACCTCTTTCCAGCTATGTTCACGCACTGTCTGCCCCTCTAGACAGTGAGCTCCTACTCCCCTCCACAGCCCAGTGCCTGTCTCTGACCTCCCTAAACGCTCTATAAATGTTTGCTGAATGGAATGCCCAGATCTTCATTTCACCTCAGATCAATAAGCTCTGAAGCCCTGGGTGGCTGCTGGAACATTTCTGACTTCTAACCTGGCACATTCCAGAGAA
>NW_007869265.1:0-593 GCF_000696425.1 Galeopterus variegatus
GAATTATAGCAGACACTTGAAAAAAAGGAAAGAATTAACCTTAACCTTTTCTCAGACAAGATATGAGAGAAGCTTGGTTTTCTTTAGTTTTATATACATCATTTTTTTAAATTTGCAAATGATTTCCAAATAATTATTTCAATGTTAATCTTTTCATATCTATTTTACTTAAATGAATATTCAGAACAATGTGACTACAAGAAATAAAAATGAACTGTGGAATTTGGGGAAAATATACTCAGGCTCCAAAGCAAACTTTGTATTGTTGAATATTCAGAAACAACTTGAACATCAGAATATTTTCCTATCTCCACATGGCTTTTGGTGCACAGCCAGCACTGAGAACCACTGGCTTCAGATAAATCCTATGAAATAGTTTTCAATAAATAGAATCTTTCCATGGCACACCTCTGGAGAACACATAAATATTTTAACCAGACATCATACAATGAAAAAATAGACAAAAACCCAATGTAAACCAACATATTCAAAATGTGTGCAACTTAAAAAAATACCAAGTTTTAGTAAAGTGAGAAATAGTGCATTTTATAACTGACATTTATCCAAAAAAAAAAAAAAAAAGTAAAGGCTAG
>NW_007869266.1:0-593 GCF_000696425.1 Galeopterus variegatus
GAGGGGGGAGAGGGAGTAGGGAGGGAGGTTTCAGTAATGGGCCACAATAATCAACCACGTTATATATTGACAAAATAAAGCAAAATTAAAATAAATAAATAGATAAATAAATAGATAAATAGATAAATAAATAAATAAATACAACCCACAGGGGGGAAAATTTTAAAAAATTAAAAAATAAAAGTTGTATTAATAAATTTAATGTAATATGCTGCATTTCATATATAAAATTGTGCTCCTGGACCTTTTGAGCTGCTTTTTCAATTTATTCACACAATCAGCAGATTTCAGCTCCATACACTATTCCAGCTGAGGCTGTGGCATTGAACTAAGCAAAACCTCTGCCACCACTGTCGTGTGCACCTGCCTGCATGCTCATGTCAGGTCATACTGCAGTATATTCCTACCCACCCATTTTACCGAGAGAAAACGGATCCCAGCGAGGTTATAGAATTTCCTAGTCACACAGCTGGTTGATGGCACAGGTGGAGGTAAAGCCCAGGGCTGTCAATGTATTCTCAGTCCCTCTGGGAGAGTAACCAAAGGCTTAAACCATTAAACAGCGCTCTTAGGTTAGAGACAGTGAAAACTTC
>NW_007869267.1:0-593 GCF_000696425.1 Galeopterus variegatus
AAAAGACAAAAAAAAAAAATCAAATTCTTTCTTCCTTACTTACCCTCCACCAAATCACTACAATCAGACCTGTGATGGTCATTTCTGCCCATATGCTGCAGATTTTGCCAAATTATGTTGAATGATAATGATGATAACTATTTACTGAGTGGCAAGCACTTTATATGAATTATCTTTAATGTCTACAATAATGAGGAAAGGTAGAGACTTTTGTCTCTATTTCATAAATGAGGAGAGAGAAACCTGAAAAGGTACTAAATCATTTATAGCTAGACTGCCAGGGGGTGATGGAGCTGGGAATTGAACCCATGTCCAAAATCCATACTCTTTGGTTTGTTCGTTTATTATAACATAGTTGATTGTACATATCTGTAGGGTACAGAGTTGAATATCATTACCCATGTGCAATATGTGATGCTCAAATCAAGATAATTAGTATACTCAACATTACAAAATGTAATCATTTTTCACGGCCCTAACCAATTCCTCGCTTACCCCTGCCCCTTCCCACCTGGGTAACCTCAGTTCTATTCTCTCCTTTTTGAAAGTTCAAAGTTTCATTGTGATTGTCATATCTTTCTTTTTTTTTTTTT
>NW_007869268.1:0-593 GCF_000696425.1 Galeopterus variegatus
GGAGGGGACAGAAGCTCTCTGGGGTGGGATGAGGCATGTTCTTCTCCTAGTGAGGGCCAGGATCCCAGAGAATCAGGCACAGACATGTGACATGTGATGCCTTGCAACACTGAAGCTTGGAAGTGGCACATTTTCACATTTGCCCATATCCCTCTGGCCAAAGCAAGTTGTGAGAAGAAGTCCAACATTTGTGGGAAGTGTCGTCCCCTCCTGTGGATGCGGGGGAGTGAATATTAGCTGAACAGTAATCATTCTCCCGATTTTCAGTCCATATCTGGTCGTGCAGAGAGTTGCAAAAACTCCCGACAGAGAGGCACTATGTAAACCTACAGGAACAAGATAACTTTTATGTCGAGAGATCCTGCTGTGACCCCTTGCCCCTTTTCCAAAAGTGAAAGAAAATATGGTTAGCCAGTCAGAGGTTAACTTTGGAGATGAACTCACCATGATGCTTGGTTTTGTGACCTAATCTTCCAATTGTGGGGGACATTCATGGAGATATTTTACTTTTATTTGGAGTATTGAATGGGTTCTGGCCACTAAAAGTCGGTTGAGAAACACGTTTCTTAAACAGGGCACATCTAGCCCTTTGG
>NW_007869269.1:0-593 GCF_000696425.1 Galeopterus variegatus
AATAAATATATGAGAAACTTGTTTCTTTTAATTCTACTCAGCATTTTGTTAAAAACCTGTCTTTTCTCAAAATTCAAATTAAATTCCCAGAGCTGGGATATGGCTTTAGCAATTTTGAATGAGAAACGTCAATTTATCCAAACCAAAATTTTTCAACGGAACATGTCCCACAGAAAGATCCCCCCTGCAGTTAATTTAGACTTCGCCAGAGCAAAGTTCTCGGCTGGCTGTCGTGAACTTTAAAAACTAATCTCACTGACTTCAGCTTCTGGAAGGATACTATTCCCTATTCCTCCCACTAAACACAAGTAAAAACTTTATACATGATATATAAAACAAACAGAAGAAGACTCTGAAAGGGGGAAAGAAGGCAGAGCAGACATAGGGACCAAAGGAAAAACTTCCAAGTGTGTGCCCTGGGATTTCCTCTTGCCTCATCTATCCAGTCTTAGAGCTCAGGGAGGGGAGACAACACCCCAAAACCTGGCTCAATCTTCAGGGAATATGCTGAGTGAAAAAAGCCAGATGCAAAGGTTACATGCTATACACTTATGCAACATTCTTGAAATGACAAAATTATAGAAATGGAGAAC
>NW_007869270.1:0-593 GCF_000696425.1 Galeopterus variegatus
TGTATCTTGATTGGGCCTTATTCAAATATGTTTAGTCATCAGTGCTATTAGAAAGAATAGCGGCTTTCAAAATTTTATGGGCCACACAGACAGTAGAAATGTTTGTTAAAAGTTCAGCTAGGCTGTGTGGCCACATGCCACCAGTTCTAATATAGTGGGTTATGGATAACAGAGAAAGTTCTTTTCCAACAACACTTTCTGTGATTCTGATAAAGAACCTCAAAATAGACACTTTTTCCTCATTTTTATTTTCCTAGTTTACTTTTTTTTCATATGGAACACCCTAAGGATGGGGAAAGAGGGGAGAGAAAAAACATGATCTCCATGTATATTACTATTTCCTAAGAGATAAATTGAGATCCCTTGCTATGACATAAGATGGTTTTTATGTATATGGGTTTTACGACTATTCTTTCGATTTTTGAACTTTGGGATGAAATGTGGCTGACGATAACTATGGCATGTAAATGTAGTTTCATCATTTTTAAGATAATTGCATATGCTAGAAATCTACATGACTTTACAAAAAAAAAATGCCTAAGCTTCCTGTTTCATGGGAAATGTTAAGGACCTTATTAACTGCTACAATTGGT
>NW_007869271.1:0-593 GCF_000696425.1 Galeopterus variegatus
ACCGAGGGTTGGGATCCCGTTGCCGGTCAGTAAAAAAGACAAAAAGGAAAAAAAAAAAAAAAACACCTCTAGCCTATGACCCTGAAATTCCATTCTTCAACATTAGATAAATGAGGATATTTATCTATCAAAATCTGTATTAGCCTGGGTTTGGCAGAGAAACAGGACCAACAGTCAAGTGTCACTTTATGACAGGAATGTTTTCCAAGAAATGCACTGTTAGGCAGTTTTGTTGTTCTGTGAATACCATCAAGTGTACTTACACAAACCTGGATGTTATAGCCTACTACACACCTAGTGATAGAGTTTGGATGTGTTGTCCCCACCAAAATTCATGTGGAAATCTGATCCCCAATGTAGCAGTGCTGGAAACTATTTGAGTCATGGGGGCGGATCCCTCATGAATGGATTAATGCTCTCCTTGGGGGAGGGGGGATTAATGAGTAAATTCTTGCTCTATTACTTCCCAGAGAGCTGGTTGTTTTAAAAGACCCTGGCACCTCCCCTCTCTCTCTTTCTCTTGCTTCCTCTTGCCATGTGATCTGCTTGTACCCTCCAGCTGCCTGCCACTTTCTGCCTTGAGTAGAAGCAGC
>NW_007869272.1:0-593 GCF_000696425.1 Galeopterus variegatus
CAAGGTAAACTCATCAGACCAAGCACATCAATCTAATTCAACTCATAAGAACAAGCACATCAATCTAAGTAAGCTCATCACACCATGCTCATCGATCTAAGTAAACTCATCACACCGAGCTCATCAATCTCAGTAAACTCATCTGATTGAGCTCATCGATCTAAGTAAACTCATCAGATCGAGCTCATCGATCTCGTAAACTCATCAGACCAAGTTCATCGATCTAAGTGAACTCATGAGAGCAAGCTAATTGATCTAAGTAAACTCAACAGACCACGAGTTTCGATCAAAGTAAACTCATCACACCAAGCTCATCGATCTAAGTAAACTCATCAGACCACGAGTTTCGATCAAAGTAAACTCATCACACCAAGCTCATCGATCTAAGTAAACTCATCTGATTGAGCTCATCGATCTAAGTAAACTCATCAGATCGAACCCATCGATCTCAGTAAACTCATCAGACCAAGCTCATCGATCTAAGTGAACTCATCAGACCAAGCTCATCGATCTAGTTAAACTCATCAGACCGAGCCCTTCGATCTAAGTAAACTCATCAGACCAAGCTCATCAATCTAAGTAAACTCATCAGA
>NW_007869273.1:0-593 GCF_000696425.1 Galeopterus variegatus
AGGCTGCACCTCGTGTATCAGTTCTAATGACAGAGGCCCTCCCAATCATGTAGTCTGAGGTCCTGTTTTGATAAACTGTCTTGCACTCCAATTCTTACTTGTTTGGGGTCTCACCTGTCTTGCCATTTCTCCCTCAATCTGATTTCTACCTGCAACTTATTAATTTGCCTGGAGCCTAGAATTCATAGATAGCTGTTCCTGAAGCCACCTCCCATTCCCACATCACCCTTGGCTGTGCTTTGCATGCTGACCATACACTCCCACTGGTGATCATTAGCTGTTTGACTAGATCATTATTCTTATTGTTCCAGAGTCTTCCTAGTCTCTGCCTGTGGGCTTGGCCTGGCTTTCAGCCCCTGTCCCACACTGTCAGATCCTCTGTATCTCTCACTCCATTGCACTTAGTGGAATCCTCTCAGGATCGAGCAGGAGCACCTGCCAAAAGTAAGCAGTCACTCGCTTTTAGGTATTAATACATTTCATCCCCCCTATAATCTAGTAATGTTTGAAAATGCTTTTTAGAATATATATGGGGCTGGCCCGGTGGCGCACTGGAGAGTGCGCCGCTTGGGAGCGCAGCGGCGCTCCCACCG
>NW_007869274.1:0-593 GCF_000696425.1 Galeopterus variegatus
TGAACCACCCTTGCTCCCTGGGATGAAACCCACTTGACCATGGTGTATAACTTTTTTGATGCGTTGCTATATTCTAATAGCTAATATTTTGTTGAAGATTTTTGCATTTATGTTCATCAAGGATATAGGCCTGTAATTTTCTTTCTTTTTTTTGGGGGGGGGGTCATTTTTTGTCTGGTTTTGGTATCAGGGTGATGTTGGCCTCAAAGAATGAGTTTGGGAGAATGGCTTCTGTTTCAATTTTTTTTAGTAAATCGAAGAGAATTGGTATTAATTCCTCTTTAAACATTTGATAAAATTCAGGTATAAAGCTACCTGGTCCTAGGCTACTCTGTGTTGGAAGATTGCTGATTACTGCTTCTATCTTGTTTGTTACTGGTCTGTTCAGGTTTTCTATTTCTTCTTGGTTCAATCTTGGTGGTTTGTATGTTTCCAGATATTTATTCATTTCCTCCAGATTTTCATATTTGTTGGTGTACAGTTGTTTATAATAATCTCTCACGATTCTTTGTATTTCTATCGTTTTGGTTATAATGTCTCTCTTTTCATTTCTGATTTTTGTTATTTGGGCTATCTCTCTTCTTTTTTTTTTT
>NW_007869275.1:0-593 GCF_000696425.1 Galeopterus variegatus
AGAGTCCAGGGATGAAAAGTACTAGAAGAAGCAACTCCTATATCAAATGACCAGACATCCACCTAAAAATACTAGAAATAAGAAAAAAATATGAGTTCATCAAAGTAATAAAATAACTTTCAAATCTCAGACCCCATAGAGTCAGAAATTCTTGAAATGAATGAAATGGATTCTGAGTAAAAAGGTTAAGGAAACTGAATGACATGCAAGAAGATGCAGTTAAGTGACACAATGAACTGAGCAAAACTATCCTGTATATCAAGGAGGAAATTTACAAAGAGATTAATACTTTAAAAAATGTATCAGAACTCATGGAACTGAAGGGTTCATTCAATAAAAAACACAATTGAGAACTTAAATGGTAGGCTAGAGCAAACAGAAGAAAGAATTTCTGATCTTAGAGATAATCTCTTCAAAATAACTCAGGCAAACAAACAAACAAACAAAAAAAAGAATTTAAAAAGATGAAGAAAATCTAAGAGAACTAGCAGACAACCTTAAGCACAGAAACATCCAAATCATAGGTATTCCTGAATACCTACAGAAAGGAAAAGGCACTGAGAACATATTCAGTGAAACAATAGTGGAAAACT
>NW_007869276.1:0-593 GCF_000696425.1 Galeopterus variegatus
AGCGCCGCCGCGCTTCCCAAGCGGCGCACTTATCCAGTGCGCCACCGGGCCGGCCCCTCCCCACAGCTCTTTGAAACTGCTCTCAATACAGTTTTCTACATATTCCAACCTGGTAGATAATCTATCATTTTCCTTATTTTCCTGAAGATGCTTCCTAGTGTCCTGCTCAGATCTGACCTGGTCGCTCTCCAGGCCTCTGCTGCACATCTGTCCTCCTAGAACTTCCCTCTGTCTTTGTTCTGTGAATGTCTTTACCCTTTTTTCTTTGTCAGATCCCCTGTTTCCTGGATCCCATGTCTGTCTGTTTCTTGATTTGCCCCTTCATTTTGCTGGAACATATCCTCTAGTATCTTCTAAGGAAAGGGTACATGGGAGGGAAACGTTTTGCTTATGGTGTCTGGAAGTCTCCTTTCTGCTCAGACTTTTTCTGCTCCCCATCTGTTTCTATTGTTAAGTGTTATGGCTTGGAATTTCAGATGTCTCCTAGTTTCACTACAGATAGATTTTGTGTTTCCCATTCTTTTGTAGATTAGAGGTATTTTTTCAAAAGGGAAAGGCGGCAATGGGCATGTCTTTACTCCACATCTGGAAAG
>NW_007869277.1:0-593 GCF_000696425.1 Galeopterus variegatus
TGTGTCAGACTCCAGTTTGAATTTAGGTTATGTCCTCTGTGTCACTTTGAGACAAGCTGCTCTCATCTGCAATTCTCTTATCTAAAAAGTGGATTTGATAATACCATTTCTTAGGATTTGGGGAATATATCAAACAGATGGAACGTGGGGTTTCAGAAAATGTAATTAATACTTGCAAACGTGATTTTTTTTCTTCATTCACTTTTTTCGACTTGCTAAGTAGAAGCTTATTTTCCCATCTGAGAATGACGTTATAAAATTTCAAAGAAGAAAACATAAGAGAAACACTTCAGGATGTAAGACTGGGCAAAGAATTTATGAATAAGACCCCAAAAGCACAGGCAACAAAAGAAAAAATAAACAAGTTGGATTATATCAAAATAAAAAGTTTCTGCACAGCAAAGAAAAAATTCAATTGAGTGAAAAGACAATCTATAGAATGGGAGAAAATATTTGCAAACTATATATATCCAACAAGGGATTGATATCCAGATCATGCAAGGAAATCAAACAACTTAACTGTAAAAAAAACCCCCAAATAATCCATTTAAAAAATAGGCAAAGGAGCTGAACAGACATTTCTCAAAGGAAGA
>NW_007869278.1:0-593 GCF_000696425.1 Galeopterus variegatus
TTTAGAAAACCAAGCAGTCCAGAAGCAGAATTTTTGAATAAGAGGTATGGGTTCTTTGTTGTTGGAGGTGTTCAAGTCAAGGTTCTAGAACAAAGACAAATGGAAAGAGTGGGTAAGGATTTAGCACTATGTGGCTTTGGAGATTTTTAAATCCTGAGCCTATGGTTCTAAGAGATTTTTTGACATCATCTATTTGAATCACTGCCTCCAGGCAAGAAGGTATCTAAAACACTTTTTCCAGAAATATTTAGGCATGAGTAGTATATTACTTTCCTGTGGCTGATGTAACAAACTAACACAAACATGTTGATTTCAGTTATAAATTTGGTCCAGCAGTTCTGAAGGCCAGACGTCAAAAATCAAGGTGTCAGCAGGGCTGCATTCCCTTTGAGGGTTCTAAGGCTCTTCCGGCTTCTGTTGCCTGTCAGCATTCCTTGGTTTGTGGCTGCATCACTCCAATTTCTGCCTCTGTGATCATATTGCCTAACTCCTGTTTTGTCTGTGTCAAAGTTCCCTCTGCCTCATTCTTATAAGGACATTTGTGATTGCATTTAAGTCCCATCTAGATAATCCAGGATAATCTCTCCATCTCA
>NW_007869279.1:0-593 GCF_000696425.1 Galeopterus variegatus
GGATTTGCACATGGATAATTTCATTTGATTTACATGACCTTGAGAGGGAGGCATCAGGGTTACCATTCTAAAGGTGAAGAAATGGAGGCTAAATGACTTGTCCAAGGTGGTATAACTGGGACTCTCTTTTCCATCTCTTGGTTTCCCGTTGACTCTTTCCATTATTATACTACAGCTGACTCTCTGCATATGCTAAACTTCTGATTATTCAGAAAGCTCTCATAGCTTTCTGTGTTTTATTTTCCATTTTAGAGTGCCCTCCAAATTTGTGTGCATGCACACACACGTGCCCACCAACACACACACACACACACACATACTCCTTCCTGTATGAAACACAGGGAGGTGAGTTTTATGATGATATTATTCAATTATTGTTAGAGTATTGGCTATACCAGCATAATTTAATTTCTAAATACTATGAGTTCTCTTCTGAAGATTAGATAAGAAATGGGCAAAATCTTTCTGGGAAGGGCCAGATAGTAGATACTTTGGGCTTTGTGTGCCATTCTGTCTGTCACAGCTATGCCATTCTGCAATTGTACCACAAAAGCAGCTATGGACAATAAATAAACCAATGGTTGTGGAAGAGG
>NW_007869280.1:0-593 GCF_000696425.1 Galeopterus variegatus
TCCTAGTATTCACAAATTTGAAAAGAGGTGAATCAGAGCTACCTTGAACAGTTTTTATGAGAATGAACAGAACAGATGGATGCAAAAGTACTTTGAAAACTGTAATTTGTTGTATAGATATTAGTTTTTATGGTTATTGTTGTTCATAATAATTCATGTTGTATATAAACCACATGTCAAGAACCTGAGATAAAATAGGTTGTTTTGCATTTAAGTCATCTGTTGGGTTTACAAGGAATGTGATGATCTATGCAATATTCTTAGATTAAGGGCCTAGCCTTGGCAGTAAGTGCTGAGCTGGCCTAGAGGAGTTGACAAAACGTTCATGCTATGTTGACTCCAGACCATGTCATGAAGGCCTTTCAGTCTAACCAGGTGTCCAGATGCCCAGGTTGCTCTGATACAAACTGAAGAGGCTTGTCTTGAGCCCTTGTAGGGGCTCAGTAATCCTGTCTTCTGATGAATAACTCAGGCCATGCTCAGTCACTCAATAAGCAAACAATTTTTCAAGCACTTACCATGTGTCATGCCCGATGCTAGGTGCTGTGAGTACAGGGATGAAACATTAAGTTGCTCTTGGAAGTGTCTATAGT
>NW_007869281.1:0-593 GCF_000696425.1 Galeopterus variegatus
ATTAAGCTTTTCTTAAGTAGCTGCTTGAATCAAAGCAGCAGCATACTTCAAGCAATGCCATCTTTTGCCCTTGCTATTTTGAGAAAATGCATGTGAAAGAACTTTTAAAAGTGTACAAATGCTGTATGAACATGTGGGAGTATTATTACAAAGCTATCTGTCCATAGTTTTTACTGAGAGAAGAAGGCTCCAAAATCTCTACCTAAGGAGGTTGGGGAATGGATCTAATATACAGGCTAAAAGTATTGTATCTGTTGTGGAAGGCAATGTTTCTCTAAATTTCTCATAGAAGCAGCTAAATTAGGATCTCTTGGGGTTCTTATTGAAATGTTGATTCCCAGGCTTTCCACCTTAGACCATCTGTATCAGAAACTCTTAGGCCTGAATATGTGTATTTTAGGTGCCCCCATGGCTTCCTGTGTAAACCAAAGCCAGAGAATCTCTGCTCTGAGGGTGGTCATGCTCTTGATTCTCTCTTCACATCACTTAAGGACTAGAAATGCGTCTCTACTATTAGTCAAATCGCAGGACAGGATGATGGAATTCTCTGCAGTGTTATAAACTAAGGGGGATAAATACTTGATTTTTTTTTT
>NW_007869282.1:0-593 GCF_000696425.1 Galeopterus variegatus
GGTCTGTGAGTTTACTTTGATTGATGTGCTTGGTTTGATGAGTTTTCTTAGATCGAACATCTTGGTCGGATGAGGTAACCTAGACCAATGAGCTCGGTCTGATGAGTTTACTTAGATCGATTAGATTTCTCTGATGAGTTTACTTAGTTCGATGAGCTCGGTCTGATGAGTTTAATTTGATCGATGAGCTTGCAATGATGCGTTTATTTAGATTGATGTGCTTGGTCTGCTGACTTTAATTAGATAGGTGAGCTTGGTCTAAAGAGTTTACTTAGATCGATGTGCTCAGTCTGATGGGCTTACTTAGATCGATGAGATGGTCTGATGAGTTTACTTAGATCAATGTTCTTGGTCTGATGAGTTTACTTAGATCGATGAGATCAGTCTGATGAGTTTACTTAGATCAATGTTCTTGGTCTGATGAGTTTACTTAGATCGATGAGATCAGTCTGATGAGTTTACTTAGATCGATAAGCTCGGTTTGATTAGTTTACTTAGATCGATGTGCTTGGTCCGATGAGTTTTCTTAGACCTATGTGCTTGGTCTGATGAGCTTACGTAGATCAATGAGCTTGGTGTGATGAGTTTACTTA
>NW_007869283.1:0-593 GCF_000696425.1 Galeopterus variegatus
TGCGATAATACATTTCTGTAGTTTTATGCAACCCAGTTGTAGTACCTTGTTATGGTAGCCCCAGGAAACTAATAGAGTCTAACTTGTGGGCAAAGCTTTGTCTGGAATGAATGAGAACGGCGACTGCTGATGGATGGACTCTAGCCCTACAGATTGTTATTCTGAGATAATGCCTATCCTGTTTCACATTGGGAGGAAGCTCCTCATGCAGGGATGAGGTCGGACAGTTGCTGGAGCATCACAGCTGCCTCAGATCGCTGGTGTTAGAGGCCTTGGGGTTTCCAAGGGAGGAAAATGCCTGCATCGCTTGTCTTCCTTCAGCTTCCCTCTAGTTTGTAGTCAGCTACCCAGGCTCCTGACAGACACCTGCCTCCACCAATCCCTAGCTTGGAATGGAACATGCCTGCAGGGCCTGGGATTTTTCCCTTTGCTGAAGGAAAAGCTCCAAACTCTGATTGCTGACTTGGTTCCCATGTAGCTCTGGTTCCAGGAACATTCCAGGAAGGCGGAGGCTAAATTTAATCTCCTTTAGCTTGTTAATTCTATACTGTGTCCTCCATTCAGACTCTCTTATTATGCAGGGAACATGGCTC
>NW_007869284.1:0-593 GCF_000696425.1 Galeopterus variegatus
GTCTCTGTGTAGACATATGTTTTCAATTCTGCTGGTTAAATACCTAGCAGTGGGATTGCTGGCTCTATGGCAAGTATATGTTTATCTTTAAGAAAATGCCAGACTGTTTTCCAAAGTGGCTGTGCTGTTTTGCATTCCCAGGAGCAATGTATGAAATTTCCAGATGTTCCATATCCTCATACTCACACCAACACTCAGAATTGCCAGATTGCAATGGGGTTGCAGACAGAAATGAAGGGATGGGGTTCTTTTGCTGTTGTTGTTCTAATAAATGTGCTGTGGTATCCTGTAGCTTTTAATTTGCATTTCTGCAGTAATCAATGATGTTAGCTACCTTTTCATGTGCTTACTTGCAATCAGTCATCGGTAGCTCTCCTTTGATAGTCTGTACAAATCTTTCACCCATATTTTTTGCTGTTTTTAAAAATGAGTTTTGTTATTTTACTATTGAGTTTTTATAGTTCTTTATATATTCTGGGTACAAATCCTGATAGGTGTTTTGCAAATATTTTCTCTCAGTCCGTGGCTTGCCTTTTCAGGTTTTAAAGAGTATCTTTCAAACAGCAGAAGTTTTTAATTTTGGTAAAGTCCAA
>NW_007869285.1:0-593 GCF_000696425.1 Galeopterus variegatus
TGATGGAATATGAGGCCAGAAAAATAGGCATGCTTAGATAAGGAAGAGGGTGATATGCCATGCTTCAGGGTTTGGATGTATTCTTTTTCCCTTTAAGTCGTTTTCCTGAAATGTTTCAAACACACAAAAAACTTAAGGCACAGTACAATGGACACTCATATGCCCTCTACCTAATTCAACAACTGTTAATATTTTGTTATATTTGCTTTCTCTCTCTCGCTCCCTCTCTATATATATACACACACATATATACACACACACACACATATACTTTCTCGAACAATTTGAAAATAAGTTGTAAACAACATGACAATTTACCGTGGAATATTTCAGAATGTGTCTTCTAAGAATAAGGACATTCTCCCATGGTACCATTATCATACCTAAGAAAATTAATAGTAATTCTTTTCATCTAATATCTAGTTCATATTCAAATTGGAATGATTTCTGATCTTAACTGACATAAGGTCACTCTTATGGATTACTCTGGGGGCAGCGTAAAGAAAGGACTGGAACAGGGGCCGGCCCGTGGCTCACTCGGGAGAGTGTGGTGCTGTTAACACCAAGGCCACAGGTTTGGATCCTGTATAGGG
>NW_007869286.1:0-593 GCF_000696425.1 Galeopterus variegatus
AATAGAATATTTGGTGTAGCCAAAGGCCATTTGTTATTAGATTTCAGGGTTTTAGTTAAGGCTTTTGTCAACTGTATATCAACGCAGTTTGTTTAGTCATTTCCTAGAAACCAAACAACATTGCAAGATATGAATTTTTAGATATTTTTCCATGTTACAAGGAAAACATTAAAAACAAAAAAACAAAAACCATGTTTATTTCTACCATTTAAAACAAGTATTTCCGGAGAGACCCAAGATCCACGGAGACCACGCACCCCACGGTGCCAACACGCGACTGAACAGGTAGACCTCACTGCCGCCGGACCCCATCCCCAGACCGGCTGAGTGCGTGCTGACCAGAGAAGCACCCTGCCTGAGAGGCCCAAGATCTGTTGAGACCATGCACCCCGTGGCGCCAGTGCGTGACCGAGCAGGTAGGCCTCGCCACAGCCGGACCACATCCCCAGCCCAGCCAAGTGTGTGCCGACCAGAGAGGCGCCTTCCCGGAGAGGCCCAAGACCCAAGGCAACCATGCGCCCAGGGCACCAGCGGGTGACCGAGCAGACACTGAGGCAGCCATGCCAAATTGGCAGCCCCAGCAGCATCCTAGC
>NW_007869287.1:0-593 GCF_000696425.1 Galeopterus variegatus
AGACAGGAATATTTCATCAATTTCCTAGAGGTTCTGGCAATTATCTGACATTTCAGGTCCAATTTAATCTTAATTCTTAGTCTTTTCCTTAATTGTGGTTGTTTAGGGAATATAATTCTGTGGACAGAAATAGTCAAGAATGTTAAGAAATGTTTCTTGTTCTGACTTTTGAGAGCTGCAGTGACATGTATTAAAGTTTGATCTGAAATTTCTCTAACCTTATGTCTTACCTTGTAGCCAAACCACGACATGTATCATTCGTCTTCCAAACATGAAAAAAAATCTCATTTTGTGAAAAATGCATCTGTATGTAACATGCTTTTAAATTATATTTATTAGAATTACCTCCATACACATATAAAACTAACAGAATATTTACATTACAAAACAAAATATAGAATATTTATGAATATTCTAGGTATAGAACATAGAGCATAGAATATTTATAAAAATATTTATATTATAAAACATAAGATGCACATAGTTTCAGGAATCTGTTTCAGATTCCTCTGTTTTGTTAGTAAGAAAAAAATTCTCTCTACTCACTAATTTGTTCATTTTTTCCAATCAGTATTTATTTGAAGTTCACCTAT
>NW_007869288.1:0-593 GCF_000696425.1 Galeopterus variegatus
GGCTTTCTTGATTTCTCTTTCTGCATGTTCACTATTGGTGAATGGAAATGCTACCGATTTTGGGGTGTTGATTTTGTATCCTGCTACAGTGCTGAACTCATTTATCACCTCCAAGAGTTTTTTTGTAGATACTTTAGGCTGTTCGATATATAGGATCATGTCATCTGCAAACAGGGACAGTTTGACTTCATCTTTTCCAATCTGGATGCCTTTTATTTCCTTCTCTTCTCTGATTGCTCTGGCTAGTACTTCCAACAGTGTCTTGAATAGGAGGGGTGAGAGTGGGCATCCTTGTCTGGTTCCTGTTCTTAAAGGAAAGGCTTTCAGCTTTTTCCATTTGGGATGATATTGGCGGTGGGTTTATCATATATGGCTTTAATTATGTTGAGATACTTTCCGTCTATACCTAACTTATAGAGGGTCTTCATCATGAATGAGTGTTGAATTTTATCAAATGCTTTTTCAGCATCAATGGAGATGATCATATGGTCCTTGTGTTTGATTTTTTTAATATGGTGGATCACATTTATTGTTTGCGTATGTTGAACCACCCTTGCATCCCTGGGATGAATCCCACTTGATCGTAGTGAATA
>NW_007869289.1:0-593 GCF_000696425.1 Galeopterus variegatus
TGATGGTGCAGAAGACTGCTGCCCGACTCGTCAGTAGGCTGCAGTGGTGGCACGGGCGGGTAGAGTTAGTCTTCAGCGGCGTTTCCACTGTTCTGGTAAGGTCGAAACACATAACACACATGTCAGCTACAAAACACAAATTGTGTCATTTCGTTGATTCTATAAACAAATCAAAGGCTCCTATATTTGCATTTAAGACTGGACTTACAGAAGATAAACCAAAAAATTCATGCTAATAAATCAAATTTTAACTATTCTTTACTTAGAACATTAAAAACACCATGGCAAGTTGAGAGAGAGAAATATGGGAAGGGGGGGCAAAACATTTTGTTTTAGTACCTTTAAGGGTATTTTTTTCCTACTTTTTGAACACAGGGCTCCACATTCTAATTCTGCACGGGGTCCCACAGCTAGCCCTGGATGTCACATGACGTGCTGTAGCAGAGTCACTCTCTGCAGCCAGGCAGATTCCAAGCTCCTGTGCTTTGACACCGTTTTATCCAGCGCCCCCCACCTTTGTAAAGCAACAGGTCTCTTCCATTTCAGAAAATTTAGTCATTATTCCACTGTTGGCAAACTGGATATCTGACAAT
>NW_007869290.1:0-593 GCF_000696425.1 Galeopterus variegatus
ACAAAATGTTGTGTGGGAAGCGCTGTTCCAGGTAAGCTGGTAGTTTAAGAGTAACCATTTTTCGGAACAATTTGAACTCAGTGGATATTAACAAGAAGCAATTTTGTTTTTCTAATTGCATGATTGGTCAACTTCTCCTTTCCTGACTCTGAATATCTCAGGCAGATTCCATTGATGTCTGAACATTTTCATGGTTTTTACAAATCACATAATGAAACTGGTGTCCTAGAAGGGTCTGGCCTGCTCCTCCTCCTCTGATACCAACATCGTGAAGCCAGGCTGGTTGCAGAATACCTCCTCACCCCTCATCAAGACCTAGTCACCAAGCAACAGGGAGAGGAAATGAAACAGGGTATCCTTACCCAAATACTGTTTGTTGTAGAATTCTCTGATGATTGTTGCTGCTTATCTGGATAACACCAACTACCAACTATGTCCTCGGTGTGTCAGGTGTATAGATGCTAGTTATCTAACTGACTTGCCTTGACTTACTGTGTAAGTTCACAGCCCTGAAGGGTCTCTCTGAAGTGATAGATCCAACTCCCGCCTTTCCTTCCCTTCCTCAACATCCCCCAGAGCCTCTTTCCACTGAC
>NW_007869291.1:0-593 GCF_000696425.1 Galeopterus variegatus
ATGCCCCACTTGCCAATGTAATGTGTTGCTGAGAAACACATTTGATGAAAAATCAAGGCCCAGGAACTGGTAGAAATCTTCAGAATTGGGTTGAGGCCTCCTGTGGCTCTATCCCTGCTTCCACTCTGGTACTAATGCTGCTTCTGCACCACAGACTCTGAGGGAAGCAAATTCTTTCAGTGATCAAGGGCTACCTCCCCCCAGCCCCCCATCTGCCACCTTCCTCAGCTAGAAACCACAGGCCATAAGTTGGCTTTGCATTTCCAGAGATTGATAACTCTTCTTTGCATCCCCAGGTCAGGATCATTCTGACAACTCCCATAACAGGGTAAACACAGCCAGTTCCATGGCTCATTTTCTCAGGGAAATGTCTCTGTATAGAATGGGATACTTTTGAAGACACAAAGGTGAGGTCAAGTTTGGGTCAAAGTTCCTCAGTTGCAGCAACAAACAAAGAAGTATTGGTTAATCATGCCCATGAGTCTACTCATACCAAGAATGTGCACTGGAACCATCCTATTCTGTGTTTGAAACCAGGTGTGACTCACTGGTTATACAACCTTGGGCAAGTAACTCTACATTTTTGACCCTTG
>NW_007869292.1:0-593 GCF_000696425.1 Galeopterus variegatus
GGGGAGCCTAGGTTTATTTCTCTTGTTCTCATAGAGGTACATCTTCTATTTAGTGCTCTTATGTTTTTCTGATCATTTTTCTTCCCTTTCAGTTGTCTTTTTTCAAATTAATAGTGAGAGTTAAAGCTTTCTTTATGGTCTCACGATCTGACTGCTCTTCCATTGATTATGCGGACCTGGGTTAATCTGGGCATTTGTCTGAGGACCTCTATGTTAAGTCATTTTAAGTTTTTATTTTGTTTCATGCCAGAAGTGTGTGATAGGTGTGGTGAAACATACTGGGATTTAGTTCAAAAATCCTAGAAACGGTGCAGACAGATGTCACATATTTCCAATCCCATGAAGTTTTCAAAGGCAATTATACAGAAATCCCGACTCAGTAATTTCATCTTAGCACAAAGCATCTCCCTAAATACAGGAAAATCTAACCCTATATTTCACCTCTAAATTTTCTTTTTTTTCTAGCCTAAAATAAGATAGGAATTTAAAAAAATTCTGCAACTGTGAAGTGGTGTACTACATTTCTTACTAAAGAGAATTCTTAACTAGTGTCCACGGGAGCTTAGAACATTGGCTAGCATGTAGTAAAGTTC
>NW_007869293.1:0-593 GCF_000696425.1 Galeopterus variegatus
TAGGAACTCTTCCAGACGGAAAGAGACTGAAGAGAGCTGACAACGACACGCGATGCGTGATGAGGGACTGGATATTTCTACCATAAAGGACATTATTGGGACAATTGGCAAATCCTGAATGGGGTCTAAGGATAAGAAGGGAGTAATGTATCAATGTTAAATTCCTGATTTTTTTCTCCCAGAATTTTTTTTTTCTCGTAGGAGAAAGCTCTTGTTTGTAGGAAATAAACACTGAAGTACTGGGAGTGATAGCCATCGCTGTTGGCAACTTACTCTTAAAATGGCTTAGGGAAAAAAAAAAGTTACTTGTACACCCAAACCAGTAAACATACTTTGGTGGTACTCTCAATATATTTTATTTATTTACTTTTTTGTTTACACACACACACACAAATACATGTTCTGCTGTCCTAATATGACCTATAAAACTTAAAATAGAAATGTAAATCAGTAAGGAAATAAAAAGAAAAGAGATGGTCATTGAAATTAATTTATGAGGGTTCAACATAAATGTTGGTATCCTGAGCCCTGTAGATTATCTTCTCAATCTTTTTCTTAGCACATATTTAATGAACAGCAAGGCTCAAAAGTGA
>NW_007869294.1:0-593 GCF_000696425.1 Galeopterus variegatus
TTTTCAAGTATACAATTCAATGGTATTTTAGTATATGTGTACATCTGTACAACCATCACCATGATCAGTTTCAGAAAATTTTATCTTGTTCTAACAAAAAGAAACCCTTTACCTCTTAGCTATTGCTCCCACCCCAGTCTGCCTGCTCCTCCTAGCCCTAGGCAACCAATTATTTACTTTCTGTCTCTCTATATACCTATTCTGGAGATTTCACATAAATAGCATCATATAACATGTGGCCTTTCGTGACTGGCTTTTCCCCCTTACCATCACTTTTTTAGGTTCTTCCATGCTGTAGCATGCGTCAGTACTTCATTCCTTTTTATGGTTGAATAATATTCTTTTGTATGGATATACTGCATTTTGTTTATTACATTCTTAAGTTGATGGAAATTTGGGCCATTTCCACTTTTTGGTTGCTAAGAATAATGATACTATGAATATTTGTGTATAAGTTTTTGTGTGTACATATGTTTTCTTTTTTCTTTATTCTACATAAATGTTTTATTATAATTTAAAAATATATGTATTGTAGAAGTAAAGACTTTTATTGCACTTAATAGCAATGTTCATTTCTGGACTTTCATTCACAG
>NW_007869295.1:0-593 GCF_000696425.1 Galeopterus variegatus
CCCAAAGAAGCTCTAGCCATAAAGGGTCTCTTGGTTGTTGGGTTTAATAACATAAAATTATTCTGTTCACCTCCAGGGCCAAGGAATTATCTTTTGATTTACTGTACTTTTCTAAACACTATGTAATTAGATGAATTTGGAACTCTGAAAGGGGACAGTTTGTAGTGCAGATTAGTCTTCCATTGAAGTCTATAGAGGCTGGAGGGGAGGGGATGGGGGGACGGAGGTGTCTAAGAGAGGTGAGCTCCCCTGCGGGACCCTCTGACTGTCTGTGCTAAGCAGGGCCCCTTGAGCCTGTGCCCCTTCCTACAAAGTGGCCCTTCCTCAAGGGCAGCCTTCACTCTACACTCTGCCAATAGCACCCCCTGGAGCAGTGCAATATAGGGGCCCTGGCACATGGTGTACAAGTGTTTCTGAAAGTTCAAAGCTCAGTGGCAATTGCAACTTTATCTAAATTGTGTCCACTGCTCTTCTTCAATTAATATTTATTGAGTGTGTTCTACTATGCTGGGACACTTTAACTTCTAGTATTATTAATGTGTAAATCCAGGTCGATAACAATAAAGAGTCATATATGGAATGCCTAGCCAAGA
>NW_007869296.1:0-593 GCF_000696425.1 Galeopterus variegatus
TGGCTCTGCCTCACCATAACACCAGACCCAGGAGAGCGGGGAACTCTTAGCTCTCCTTGTCCTGCAAATCGTAGATGATTGGCAAAAACTTGCTGAAATGAATTGAAAATGTCCCTAGGTGGAAATTGTTTCCTTACCAGCAATGATTAGGAGAAATTTTAACCTTCCTTACTGAAAGCATTTTCTTAGTTCCCCCCCCACAACATACATGTTATAACACATCCACCAAATTTATACAGCTGCGTTCCAATTGTCTACCCCAGGGTCTTAGCCAAGTACAAATGAAATGCCCCAAAGTCCAGGTGAATCTCCTACCCCAGGATTCTAAAAAATGGACCCAATAAAGAAAATTCAATTTCCAGGCATGGAATCAAGTTTCCTTTGTTCTTTCATCTTATTCTGGGCCAGAGGGACCAGGACCTCCTGGTGCCTTTATTATAGTTATAAAGAAGAAGAGAAAGAGAGATTTAAATCTTAACCCTGAAAACTGCAGCCAAAAGACAGCAGCCAAGGCAGCATCCAGACCATGGGGAAGGAAAGCGGGGGTATGACGGGCAGTGGTATTTCTTCCACCCAGTACCACCGAGGCTCGG
>NW_007869297.1:0-593 GCF_000696425.1 Galeopterus variegatus
CAGAACCTTCTGTAGCCCCAGAGGAATTTGAGCCTGAGCATGAATAGACTACCGAGGAGGCAGAACCTTCTTCGGCCCAACAGCAAGCTGAGGCTAAGCATGAACACACCACTGAGGAGGCAGAACATTCTGCAGTCAGACAGGAGGCTGAGGCTGAGCATGCAGAGACCCCCGAGGAGGCAGAACCTTCTTCGGCCCAGCAGGAGGCTGTGGCTGAGCATGAAATGACCACTGAGGAGGCAGAACATTCTGCAGTCGGACAGGAGGCTGAGTCTGAGCATGCAGAGACCCCCGAGGAGGCAGAACCTTCTTCGGCCCAACAGGAGGCTGAGGATGAGCATGAACAGACCACCGAGGAGGCAGAACCTTCTGCAGCCCGACAGGAAGCTGACGCTGAACATGAACAGACCCCCAACAGGCAGAACCTTCTGTGACCCAGCAGGAGGCTGAGGCGGAGAACTCAGAGACCACCGAGGAGGCAGAAACTTCTGCAGCCCAGCAGGAATCTGAGGCTGAGCTTGAACAGACCACAGAGGAGGCCGAACCTTCTGCAGACCGACAGAAGTCTGTGGCGGAGCATGCAGAGACCACCG
>NW_007869298.1:0-593 GCF_000696425.1 Galeopterus variegatus
CAGCATGCTCGGTCAGTGTTTGGTTGGATGAGAAGAAATATTCATTTGTTGTTTTGTTTTCAGGAAACATGAAAAAAATGTTGACTTCTAAAAATTGTATAGCCAGACAGATATTTGTTCATTCGCAGGAAAACACTTGGAAGAATGCGTCTGCCACCTCCAGGAGGGTGGCTGCCAAGGAGGGAGAAGAGTGTGTATGTGCAGGGATGAGGTGGCAACTGACACTTGTCACACCTACGCCCCGGAGGTGTACACCTACGAACTTTGTGAGGTTCTTCCTCCGATGAGCATGAAAATTTTTAATTAAAAAAAATGCAGAGCCGGCCCGGTGGCGCACTGGAGAGTGCGCCGCTTGGGACGAGGGTTCGGATCCCATATGGGGACCAGTTCCTGCTCACTGGCTGAGCGCGGTGCGGGCGCAACACCGAGGGTTGCGATCCCATTGCCGGTCCCTGGTACGGGCGCGACACTGAGGATTGCGATCCCGTTACCGGTCAGTAAAAAATACAAAAAAAGGGGAAAAAAAAATGCACTGGGGAAACTTATTTTACTTTGTCTTTGACTTTGAGTCTCTCAGTCTCCATCACTTTTGA
>NW_007869299.1:0-593 GCF_000696425.1 Galeopterus variegatus
AAAAGGGTACTTTGGAACAAATAATTGCAATACATTACAACTAGGACCTATGCCCCCTACCGTAGGCCATGCTCTCTGAACAGCAGAAGCTTACATGAATAAAAGCATAAGTTTGCAAAGCAAAACATTTCAAGTGTGTAAACACATAAATTTTAAAAAACCGACGACTCCTATACCTACAGCCAGATTTATCTTTGTTTATTGCTATGAACTTGATAATAATATGACCATTTCCTCTCAAAGTTCTATCACTGTTACACCATTAAGCGAGTAGGTTCTAAAGATCCTCTGTACAACATAATTCCTAGAGTTAACAGTACAGTAGTGTACACTTCAAATCTGTTAAGACAGTAGATCTCATGCAAAGTCTCTTACCACAAGGAAACTTTGGGAGGTGTTGGGTGTTACCCTGATTGTGGTGATGGTATCACAGGTGTTTGCATATGTCCAATCTTACCAAATAATACACATTAAACATGAGAAGTTCTTTGCATATCAATTATACATCAATAAAGCTTTTTTTGGAAAAAAAAAAAAAAAAGGATGTGACACCTTCCCTAAGAAATGACTGATATGAACCCCATGCTGTCTTT
>NW_007869300.1:0-593 GCF_000696425.1 Galeopterus variegatus
ACCATTAATACTTTAAAGCTTTCTTGAAGACAGCTATAACCTCCATTCTGGTTATAACTTCAATTTAAGATATCACTGGTTTTCAGCCATACTTCATTTTCCCAGCATAGAATAATTTTTGTGTTTTGGTTGTGCTGAATGCTGGAGCTCATCGCTGATCTTTTGGCTAGAGGAGCAAAGCCCCATGAAAATGAAATGAGAACCATTTTGAAAGGACTAAAGAAAAGGTTGTTGTATATGACTTACTGTGGTCAGGGAGTACATTTTGATTCACCGTATTTTAAATGGTAGTCCCAAGTCTGATCTATCCAATGCACTCTACCTACCTACCCTAAGAACTAAGGTAAAATGTGAAAGACTTATATGTCTGTTAAGTTTTTTAGTAAAAAATACTAAGAATATTCCCTTTAAATCACCGCTGCTTAACTTTTTAATACTCACAGTCTCTTTTGAGAAACATAAAAATCTCAGGTTCTCCTACTTAAACATATTTAAAATTTATAAATAAATTACCTATTATAAACAACTAATATATGGACATTTTTAAGAACTATATTTTTCTTTTTTCTCTTTTTTTATTGTGGTAAAATATA
>NW_007869301.1:0-593 GCF_000696425.1 Galeopterus variegatus
ATCATTCATTGTGGTAGATGAAGCAGTGCTTAAAAAAGTGGCTGAGAAATTACTCACTGAGTACCTTTAGAAATAAACAGATGTTTACCACAAAATTTAACTTTTTGGTGTCTAAACACCCTTTCAAATCTAAGATTTATACTACACTAAGATTTTGAAATTTTATTTGGTAAGTTCTGGGTAAATATAGTAGATTGAAACTATGTATCTACTTCCAATATCAAAGCCCACTAAAATTACACTGAAGAGAATTTTTTTTAAAAAATAGCAAGAATGAAAAACCAACAACAGAAACAAAATATTGAAGGACAAAGAAGTAGAAAGTGTAGAAAAAGATAAGATAATTTTGGTGGAACTAATATCCAAATAATTAGGTTTTCCAGAAAAAAAGAAAATGCCAATGTGGAAATCATTCGTTAAATAATTTTTTAAAAATAATTGCTAATTGGGCCGGCCCGGTGCCGCACTGCTATAGTACGCCGCTTGGGAAGCGCGGTGGCGCTCCCACCGAGGGTTCGGATCCCACATACAGACCGGTTCCCGCTCACTGGCTGAGCGAGGCGTGGGAGCAACACCGAGGGCTGCAATCCCGT
>NW_007869302.1:0-593 GCF_000696425.1 Galeopterus variegatus
AACATGAAGATCTGAAATATGTATACACTGGAAATTAATTTAATATTTTTAAAAAGAAGTCGTAAAATCACATTCAAAAAATATTTATTTATTTATTATTATATTTTACGTTCTAAGATATTGTTGCTGACCAGTTGAGGGGGAGGGGGAGAGGGGAAAGTGGAGGGGGATTGGATGGGAGGAGGAGGTAGGAGGGAGGTGGGATGTGCTCAAGACCTGTGGCAACCCCCTCATTCCAGCGGTGGAGCCCAGGGGGCTTGCGGAAGTGGCTTGGTTGTGCTGGGCTGGATGCAGACTTTGGAGGGGCATGGCTGAGGCTCTTGGCACCCCCCACCCTGGAAGCCAGGAGTGCTTCTGACAGTGGCATGGTTGTTGTCACTGGACTGGATACAGATGTTCGGGGGGACATGGCTGAGGTCCTTGGCCCTCCCCCTACCCCAACTTTGGAGCCTGGGGAGCTTCCAGTCCTTCCAGGTTTTATAGGTGTTCTTTGATGGTGTTAGACTTTTACTGGGTATTATCAGAACTTTGTCTGTGATCTGTGGGATTTCTGTCTTTTCTTTCAGTTCTGTGTTGGATTATTCACTATTTCT
>NW_007869303.1:0-593 GCF_000696425.1 Galeopterus variegatus
TCTTAAAAATCTACTTCAGAAGTATTGGTGTGAAGCTTTAGCCCTCATATTGTGTATGTAATTTCAACTTGTCTTGTCCACAAGAAACATAATTCAGATAAAAATATAAAGAGTGGCAAAGATGAGAGTTAACGCTTTCATACAAACGAGTTTTTATTACTGTGTTTATGGCTGACTCATGGCTGAACTTTTGCAATGAAAGCTATAATGTATCTACTTGTGTCTGCCTGTATGATTGCATGTTTATGTATGTTTGTGTATGTGTATGTTAGGCATATGTGATATTTTTCTCTCTGAACAAAAATACCAAATTAATTTATAAAATTTCTTAAAGGAGCTATTTTCTAATTGGCTTAGAGTTAAATAAACATTTATATAAATTTATATTCCTAAAACTCCTAGAAATAAAACTAACCAACATGTTTTTCAAGTATGCATAATTTGGGCAAAGCTTGGGCAAATAAGGCTCGTGTAATATTGTCTGTTTTATAAAAACAGCTATGTTTTCTGAGAATTATCAGAATTAAGTACTTTCATCTTACTTTGGTTCATTAGTTAAACAAACTAATATAATATATACTACATATTTAAGA
>NW_007869304.1:0-593 GCF_000696425.1 Galeopterus variegatus
GAACCCGTGGCCTTGGTGTTATCAGCACTGCACTCTACCAAGTGAGCCACAGGCCGGCCCAACTGACAAATTTTTTAAAAATCAAAATTATATCAACTACTTTATCCAATGACAATGAATAAAACTAGAAATCAACAACAAAAGGGACTCTAGAAACTGTATACATACATGGAAATTAAACAATATGCTCCTAAACAATGAATGGGTCAGAGAAGAAATTGAGGACATTAAAAAATTCCAGGAGACAAGTGAAAATGAAAACACATTATGCCAGAACCTATGGGATACAGCAAAAGCAGTTCTAAGAGGGAAGTTTATAGCAATAAATGCCTCAATCAAAAAAGAAGTAAGGGCCGGCCTGTGGCTCACTCGGTAGACTGCGGTGCTGATAACACCAAGGCCACGGGTTCAGATCCCATATAGGGATGGCCGGTTCGTGACAAAGATCAGAGCAGAAATAAATGAATTTAGAAATTAATAAAAATACAAAAGATGGATGAAACAAAGAGTTGGCTTTTGAAAAGACAAATCCATAAACCTTTAGATAGACTGACAAAAAAATAGAGAAGACTCAAATAAATAAAATCAGAAAT
>NW_007869305.1:0-593 GCF_000696425.1 Galeopterus variegatus
CTCATGGAACTCAATCTGGTTTGTGAGGTATGGCTTTTATGTGAATCATTGACAAAGTGGTGTCATTTACAGACAATAATTTGCAGAAAATGAATGTAAAAAGAGCTTAAAGAAGGGAAAGCTCTATATGGCTTAGTGTCCTGCACTCAGTATGGTATGGGGAAGACATGTATAAAATCTAATTGAGATTCTTAGGAAAGGTTTTAATGAGGACTGCAGAATTGAATGATCGGATATAAAGGATGGTGAAGTTTGGCTATTCAGAGAATAATGGGGGAGGTACTTCAATAGTTTTTATCGTGTCTTGCCAAGAAATTTATTTGGAAACACAATATTCATTTCTGAAGAGGCAATGACAAAGTTTTAGAAAAGAAATTTCTCCTAAAAACTATTATAAAGTTTGAGTACTTCTATTATGATTTTATGACTTCCCATCTGTGGTAGATGTTTTATTGAAATTATTTGGATGTTATCATCAAGCTGTGACAATGATGCATTAAAGGTCATAGGCAAAACACAATTAAATTTTCCAGGTGAAATAAGAATATGCATCATGAAAGGCAAATAATTTGAAGTAGTTTCTTTTTTTTTTT
>NW_007869306.1:0-593 GCF_000696425.1 Galeopterus variegatus
AAAACTTCCCATTTCTACTATGTCCACCTCATTCCTGGGATTTACCCCCACACATCCCCATTCACCTACTTCACTTCTCAAATGTTAAGCAAATGATAATTATGAGTATTATTCTAAAAATTAATAAAGATGTTCATAAGATGCTAATCAACCCAGAGAAACTACTCAACAAGAATATTTTCATGTTAAACTGCCTTAAATACAAGACTATTATTATCCAAGTATAGTTAAAACACCAATAAAAGAACAAAATGAAAGTGTACCTCTAGGGGACATTGACATTTTCACAGAAAGAAGAATGAGACTCTAGTGCCTTCTTTGCTTACTAGCTTCCTCTTGTTTATTTTTGATCCTGCAGTGAATAGAAGTGTTTCAAACTCCTAATGTCTGAGCTGGTCCCCTAAGTAAGCCAGGTTCCCATGAGGAGAACTGCCTCTGAAAAAAATATGCAAAGATGGAAGGTCCCAGGTGGTGATAAATGCCAGGGGACAACTTTAGGACACTGTGCCAAAGGAGGAAAAACAAACATTTCTAGTAATCTATAGGTTAAACTGTATGAAATTGCCATTTTTATAGGTCAAAAAAGGTTGAAA
>NW_007869307.1:0-593 GCF_000696425.1 Galeopterus variegatus
TGTAACTTGAATATATATAGCTGCAATTAAATGACTAATTTATCAATTCTTTAATTTTTCAATTGCTTTAAGCTGGTATATGTCTGGAAACAAAAGTGGTTTCATAGAGGGCAAGAATCTCAAGTTAAGTTTTCCAAGAATATTTAAAATTTCCCATCAGATAGAAAGCAATGCAACAAACAGAACTTGTTTGGACCCTGATGTAAACAAATCAATTGTAAGAAAGAAAGAGGGAGAGGGAGAGAATTGTAGCAATTAATACATATTTAATGTTTGATTATATTAAAGAATTATTATTGATTTTTAAAATGTGATTATATACTGCAGTTATGTCTTTTGTAAAAAAGTTCTTATCTTTTAGTGACACATGCTGAAATATATACCGATGAATGCTAAGATACTAGGATTTATTCAAAATAGTCCAGGCGGAAGGCAGAAAGTGGGTGGGGGTACAAATAAGATAAGATTGGCCATGAGTTGTTGATTGCTGTACCCAGATTTATTGTATATGTATTAAATTTTTCATAGTAAAAAGTAAAAAATAAAATAAAAAGTAAAAGTAGATGGATTGAATAAAGTATTGAAGGAAAAAA
>NW_007869308.1:0-593 GCF_000696425.1 Galeopterus variegatus
CAAAATACACTAGGAGTCCTTGGAAAGAATCTGTGATATCTAATGATGCTATAGAGGACTTGAGATGCACAACACATTAGAAAAACAATGTGTTGGAGAAAAAAAGAAGAAAAAATACATTTTTAAATGACACAAGTATTTTTCCATGATGAAATTAAGGAGACTGGGTCAAATTAAATAAAATATAATAGATAAGTTGTTAAAACAACCAAATAAGATAAAAATACAAATCTGTTTGTCTGAATCAGGTCAACTGATATTATAACGTTTAAGATAACATTAAAATTCCTCATAAAATTTTGGACTAGAAATTTTACTGCAATATGTACACATGCTAGTTAAAAAACATAATACATAAGCAGAAACATACAAACATATATTGAAATGAGTGGATGAGTCTACAGAAAGGAAAAGAAAGTTTTAAAATGCATTGCAAAGCTGGAAGACAAGTGCAGGAGATGAGTGTGTGCTGCAGGCAAGTGATTTCTCGAGCATCTATGAAGCTGGCACAGAGTTGGAGGTGGATTACAGGAAACTGCAGAAATAACCAGGCCCCAGGAAGGCTATAACTTCAGTGAGGGAAAAATGGATTT
>NW_007869309.1:0-593 GCF_000696425.1 Galeopterus variegatus
TTGTCCGCCAGCCCCCCGACCGCTGGCTCACAAATGCTCGCATGACTCACTATCAGACTGTTACTGAATTCAGACGGGGTTACTTTTGCTCCGCGCGAGCTTAAATCCAGTCACACTGCTGCCGGACCCTGACCTCGACCCGCCTATCCATGATTGTCCACAAGTGCTTGCTGAGGCACATGGATGGCAGAAAGACTTGTCAGATCAGCCTCTGACGGACGCCGAAGCCACCTGGTTTACTGACAGCAGCAGTTTCCTGGAGGAAGGAGTATAAAAGGCAGGAGCCACTACAATAGATGGCCAGAACCTGATATGGGCACAGACCTTACCTGCCGGAACGTCCGCCCAAAAGGCAGAACTCATCGCCCTCACGAAAGCCTTGAACTAGGAGAGGGCAAAAGAATCAACATCCATACGGACAGGGGGTATGCCTTTGCCACTGCCCATGTGCATGGCGCTATTTGTCAACAATGGGGTCTGCTGATCTCTGGAGGGAAAGAAAAAAAAACAAGGCAGAGATCGTAGCCCTGCCAGAGGCCCTTCACAGACCGCTAAAAGTGAGTATTATACACTGCCTGGGCCACCAGAAAGGG
>NW_007869310.1:0-593 GCF_000696425.1 Galeopterus variegatus
AACCAGCTTTTACTTAGAAATTACCAGCTCCTGGCCACTGAGGATCCTACCCGCTCTTCATTGGATCGGCTAACCTACTGTTAAATGGATCTATGTCGCTAATGGTCCCTGTTCCTGGGAGTTTTTGCCGCGGACGCCTGGATGCTCTCCCCTACAACCTCCTACACACACTGGACTCAGCAAATAACTGACCTGTACCTTCAGGGAACTTTTCTAGTTTTCCCGTTTTGAAATCACTGTATATGCTGCTTTTCTCTGGGGCCTAATGGTGGGTCTCTTGTCTCCTCCCAATTCCTCTTCCCCCACTACGCCCCCGTTCAGCAGGAAGCAGCTCAGAGTTTACGATGACCCATTCCCACAACAGAGGAAAAAGGGAGGAATGTAAGGATATTGTGGGGACTCCAGCAGAGGGGGAGAGGGAAGGCACTCCCTGGCAATATGGCGCCCTTCCGGGTTCTTCTCCACAGTAAAAGCCCAGCGGCACCAAACCTCAACCAGTCACAGGTGAAGGCTCACCCCCCACCCAGCCCCATCCAACCAGCTATCGCCCCGTCCACCCCCTATCCAAACCTGGAACACAGCTCCCTATAAAT
>NW_007869311.1:0-593 GCF_000696425.1 Galeopterus variegatus
CATATTTATAACCAACTGATCTTTGATAAAGGCACCAAGAACATACATTGGGATAAGTACAGCCTCTTTGATAATTGATGCTGTAAATACTGGATATCCATGTGCAAAAGAATGAAAATAGACCCTTATTTCTCACCATATACTAAAATCCACTCAAAATGCATTAAAGACTTAAATGTAAGACCTGAAATTATAAAATTTCTAGAAGAAAACATAGGTAAAACACTTCACTATGTAGGACTAGGCAAAGACTTTATGAATAAGACCTCAAATGAACAAGCAATAAAATAAAAAATAAACAAATGGGACTATATCAGAGTAAAAACCTCTGTACCACAAAGGAGACAATCAACAGAGTGAAAAGGCAACCTGCAGAATGGGAGAAAATATTTGCAAACCATACATCCAACAAAGTATTAATATCCAGAATATACCTGGAACTCAAATAATTGAATAAGTTAAAAAAAATTCACTTAAAAAATGGGCAAAGGAGCTGAATAAAAATTCCTCAGAATATGTACAAATGGCCAACAAGTACATGAAAAAATGCTCAAAATCACTAAGCATCAAGGAAATGCAAATCAAAACTACAT
>NW_007869312.1:0-593 GCF_000696425.1 Galeopterus variegatus
GCAGTTCACAATTTTTCTGAAACATTATTTTACAGATGAGCTCACAGAGACCCTAAGCAGTACTGGAATCTGACACGGCAGGACTGGATTCATGGGCTGGCTTCCTAGCCATGCATACATTTAGGAGGATGATCAGATCTTACAGCCTGGAAAAGCCAGGAGCAACTGGCCTTGTCTTCACCCACCTCTTCTGACAGTGGTTCAGCAACGTGGAGAAGTCGATTGCCAGATGCCATTCAAGAAAAGAAAGAATATGGCAGTTTTGAGAACACACACTTTCAGAATATTTTACTTAATATCTCAGATTATGGAATCCCATGTCGAATCCCAGATTCAAAACATGGATAATAAAAGTACAAGAACAATTACATCAGTGAGGGCAGGTTTCATTTTTATACACACATCTATTTGTTTTAACTCCTCACTGCAATGCCTGCTGCCAGGAGTGGTCTCTGCCCTGCAGTCCTCTAGTACTAAAGAACTAGTTTGCCTGGAGTTGGTCACTAATAAATTTAGGTATATTGTAGTGTAGATAACTTGGCTTTCAGTAGGGCCCAGGAGTGAATGAGGATGGGTAACTCTGCCTATTTAAT
>NW_007869313.1:0-593 GCF_000696425.1 Galeopterus variegatus
TTGAGATGATGAACAGCTCTTGGTAAAGCTCCAGATCAGCTTTTTCCCTTTGAGTTCCTTAGTAGATGCACTCATGGCGAGGTTTTTTGTATGTAAAATCCATTCGGCAATATTCCATATTTATACATAAAATTTGTTTGCATGTAAAATGGGAGTAGACTTAAGACATACAGTTCTATCAAGTGCATTATAACTGGCAGAATACTTAAAAATCCCATGGAGCCTGGCCATTTCTTTGATGTTAGGGGTTGCCCCGTATATTGCAGGGTTTTGTATTCTGTCTCCCACCTACTAGATTCAATAGTGTACCCCATCATTATGACAAACATGAATTTGTATAATGTCCTCAGTGGAAAAACACCACCTCCTCTGAGATATCCTTTAAATTCTAGGCATCTGATATTAAACAATTCTTCTCAACAAAGGGGTGATAGAGTTCACTAACTTAGACACGCAGTCACTTCATCATCCTCCTAATACTTTTAATTCATTCTTTCTCCCATTAACCAACACTATCAACACTACACCAGAATTTACCAGTATCACCCAGAAGATATCACATAAGCCAGAAGTCATTATTGTAATTTATGTGT
>NW_007869314.1:0-593 GCF_000696425.1 Galeopterus variegatus
TATTTTTGTTTGTTTTGTAAGTAAAAATTTTAGACAATCCATTTGTGAATTTGTGAGTTTAGGGTGCTTCATAACTAAAGAAAATAATTTTCAAAAATCATTACTTGATCTATTGATTCAGTGGCATTACATATCATCAGAGGTATGGGTGCTTTTTAATGAGAAAGACTTGAGACTTCGATCAAGATGGAGGAATAGATGGGCCCCAGCATCACTCTCCCCACAAATCAACCAATTTACAACTATTAAAAAGCAATGACAGCCAAGCTGGGGCTGCTAGAGCTCAGGGGAAGAGGAGGAGAGACCTACAGAGTGCATGAAGGCAGGAAAAGCCACGATGAGAGAAAGAAAAAAACACTCTGACCATTTCAAATCCTGGCTGCTTCCAGGCAGCAGCTGCTGAGTGCGTGGAGCAGGAGCCAGCAAAAGCCGCAGCTGTGCCCTTCATGTGAAGTTGCCTGGAGGCGGCAGGGGAGAAGATGGTCTTGGTGGCCCCCAGGTCAGCAAGACCACTAATAGGGTTCCCGTGGACCCACACAGGAGTGAGAAGCCACAACAACTGAAAAAAGGAGCCACTCAGAGGCTGGTGAGTC
>NW_007869315.1:0-593 GCF_000696425.1 Galeopterus variegatus
CCCTCGGCGGGAGCGCCGCCGCACTCCCAAGCGGCGCACTGTAGCAGTGCGCCACCGGGCCCGCCCCACAGTAACTTTATAGAACATAACTACTGTGAATAATGACAATCAACTATATATATTTTCCTTCCAAGAAAGCTAGGGCTGGTGATGGCTTCCTGGGCATTTGTCTGTACACCCTAATGGACCCAGGAGCTTGCAATGCCTAAGGCTCAGTTGCTCATTTTCCCATTCTGTGTGACCTGTCCTCTGGAGACATGCTGTTGACATTGGATTAACATTTAGACAAACAACTGAGAAGATCAGAAGTAGCACACATTTTTTGTAATTGCAAAATGACTTGATGCTACCTGTCTGATATCAATGCATAGTTTTCTCCCCATATTAGCATGAATCAGTAGCCTGGTTTTAACTCAATATCAGTTGAAATAGTGAAAGAAAAAATAGGGTTCAATTCAGAGATGGCAAATGTATGGCCCATTTGCCACTTCTCCCTTCTCCTTGTTCATGGTACATGTTGCTAATTGCTCACGGAGCCCCTGCTGCCCCCTGATGTGATTATAGAAGCATTCTCAGCACAGTGCTGTATGAGG
>NW_007869316.1:0-593 GCF_000696425.1 Galeopterus variegatus
TGTTTTCATGATGGTTGTTATTGTTCCTTCTCTTCTAGATGTAGGACTCCCCTAAGCATTTCCTATATGGCCAGACTGGTAGTAATGAATTCCCTTAATTTTTGTTTGTCTGAGAAATACTTTATTTCTCCTTCAATCCTGAAGGATAGCTTTGCTGGGTATAATATTATTGGCAGGTTTTTTTTCTTTCAGTATTTTGAATACATCATTCCACTGTCTCCTGGTCTGTGGGGTTTCTGCTGAGAAGTCTGCTGTTAGTCTAATAGGAGTTCCATTACAAGTGACTTGACTCTTTTCCTGTTTGTGGAATTCTCTCTTTGTCTTTAACTTTTGATAGTTTGACTACAATGTGCCTTGGAGAGGACCTTTTGGGGTTAAATCTATTTGGGGACCCTTGAGCATCCTGTATTTGGGTGTTCATATCTTTCCCAAAACCAGAGAAGGTTTTTTTTAGCTATTATTCTATTAAATATGTTTTTAGTATCTTCTTTGTTTTCTCCTCCTTGTGGAGTGCCTATAATTCAAATATTTGTTTGCTTAATAGTATCCTATAAATCTTGTAGGCTTTGTTCATTTTTTAAAATTCTTTTTTC
>NW_007869317.1:0-593 GCF_000696425.1 Galeopterus variegatus
ATATATGTATGTACATATAATAGGAACACATATATAGTAGAAAATTTGGAAGCAAATTAACATAAATAACATTATAGTGTTTTGCTGGGTTGTGGTATTAGAAAGATCTGTTTCCATTTATATACATTTCTAGATAATTAAATCTATTCCAATGGTTACTAATAGGTTATTTCAACTGATTTATGTGTCTGTGCATTTATATCCTGCTTTGTTGTGAAAATGATTTAAAGTAGCTAGTTATAAGTCACTAAAATAATCTAAACTGAGCTAAAAAAAAAAAAAACCCTAGGAATATTTCACAAGCTTAAAAAAATGTTTTCTGGCTTTAAATGATCACCATCAAAATCCTCCACCGCCCTACCCCACATACACTCACGCGTGCACTCACAACATGCACAATCGCATGTGCTCTCAAGAAAAAAGCCATCGTTATGCCAGGGGTATTAGAACTACTGCCCATGGGCCAAATCCAGCCTGGCACCTGTATTTTTTGTGTGACTTCATGAGCTAAGACTGGATTTTTCATTTTTTTTTTTTTGTCTTTTTGTCTTTTTCCATGTCCGGCAACGGATCGCAACCTTCAGTGTTGCCCC
>NW_007869318.1:0-593 GCF_000696425.1 Galeopterus variegatus
GTGAATGTTTTGTTATAATAATTGCCTAAGAATGTCTAATTGGTCAACAAGATTATGTGTTGACTTTTCTCTTGAACAACATTTGTATAGGGAGTATAAAACTTTAAATAAATATGAATAGATATTAAGGCTAAAAAATTAATCTGCCCTAAATTAGTCTGCTGCTGTTTGCACAGAGGCAAAAAAAAAAAAAAAAAATTCCTGCTCTGGCATCAGTACCCTGGTGGTAAAGCACACTTTCAAATGATGCTGGTGAATCCACAGTGAAGCACATGCTGATCATATGAGCCTCGGAGCTTGGCCTTGCAAAGGTCACTGGCATTTTCAGGCAGTGATCAGAATTGAATTCTACTATAGACTGTGTAGTTCTTCCTCAGCACAGCCCTGTGAGATGGCTAAGTTTCACTTTCATTAAAACAAATATGTAAGGGCAACCAGTGCTGAAAGCTGGGAGGGCTTTGCTTCACTTTCAGTAACTTTACCCCACATCCCTGAGGGTGAGTGAACTAGGGCTTAGACAGGAAGCTAATACGATGCTGATAACTACAGTCTGGGTCACAAGGCCCCAGGATCAAGCCCAAAGGTGGTGTGCA
>NW_007869319.1:0-593 GCF_000696425.1 Galeopterus variegatus
CATAATGACTCCATCACTGAATTGACATATTAGTTCTATAATAAAAGAATTAATTAAAGTTCTAAGATAGAAAATATACAAAAATCAGTAACATTTCTATGCACTAACAACGAGATATCCATAAAAGAAATAAAGAGAACAATCTCACTTATGATTAACATCAAAAATGTACTTAGGAATAAACTTAATCAAGGTGGTGAAAGATCTGTACACTGAAAACTATAGACGTTTGATGAAAGAACTTGAAGACAACACAAATAAATAGAAAGATATCTTGTGTTCACGGACTGGAAGAATTAATATTGTTAACATGTTTACACTATCTAAAGCAATCTACAGGTTTAACACAGTTCTTATTGTGTTATATAGATAATAATATATATAGATAAACAATAATAATTGTTTCACAGTAATATAGATAAACAATCCTGAGTTTGTTGATGTGATATATCATATTTATTGACTCTTATATATTGAACCATCCTTGCATCCCTAGGATGAATCCCACTTGATCAGAGTGCATATTTTTTTAAATATGTTACTGTATTCTTATTGCTAATATTTTGTTGAGGATTTTTGCATCTAGGTTCACC
>NW_007869320.1:0-593 GCF_000696425.1 Galeopterus variegatus
CTTGGGGCATGGTGGACACTGGAGGAAAAGCCACTGGGCAGGGTTGACTCCAGGGGCAGTGAGCTTAGTGACCAGGGGACAGTGAAATGCAAGCATTTGCAATCTGGGAGTGCTCTGCCAAAGCTGGGGGGCCACTGCTACTGTTACATGCTCAAGCCTAGGCTGAGTGTTCTCTTGCCAGGGACTCTGATACGACATGACTGGACATTAAAAATGGAGATTAGCAATTAGATGCCATGCACTCATTACAACCAGACTCTGTGATAGTTCAGAGAATCTGAGGAGGGGCAGCTGGGACATTTATGGGGCCATGAAGTCCTACCACAGAGTGGACACTCCATCCAAGGCATGGGCATGAAAGAGTGCCTGGAGTCCACCCCTGTCCTTTTGTCCAGCTAAAATTGAGCCCTAGAGAGAGTTGCTTGGGTAGCCCTGGCCCCACCCTTTTTTAGCTATGCCCACGTAGACTAATTTCTTCATTTCCTTGAGCCTCAGTTTCCTGATGTGTGGAATGGGCACACTGACCCCTCCGCTGCAGGGCTTCTTCAAGTAAGCAAGGAGGCCACATAAAGAAATGATCATAAGGCCTTGTA
>NW_007869321.1:0-593 GCF_000696425.1 Galeopterus variegatus
ATATGACAAAATATTTCCCTTTCAACATGTACATTTACTGAGCCAGATGTGAAACTGGTCATTTCTTTAAGAAACCTTAGCTCCTTTATGGGAAATAATATTTGGATATTAAAATATAGGTAAAAATAGTGCTGATGGGTCATTGTTTTTAGGCCCTTTTATGGACTAAACTTTGTTTTAAGGATGTAATGTATCTTAAATTAATACTTTTAATTCAAATATACGATCACAGGGTTTTTATTTAACTTCTCAATCTTTCATCTGTATCTCCTTTCTCCCATAATGAGGCACTAATATAATTACTGTTTGCTTCATTTGATAATACACACCTAACAGTCTCAGAATAAAAGCACCGACATGACCACCAAAAATAGACTTAAAACCATTTAAGTCTCGTTGTAGCTCATTTTGTCCCACTGAGGATATATGGTCATATCACTTTGTGTTTACGTCACTTAGTTAACTCCATTAGTTATGCCTCCAATTTTGTACACAGGTTCACTTGCTTCATCTTGCTTCAGATTTTTTAGCATTGCTTTTCATTTACTTTTGTTTCATTATTATGTAATTATGTGTATCCAAAGTCAAATATA
>NW_007869322.1:0-593 GCF_000696425.1 Galeopterus variegatus
TTGTTCTCTCTGCCTCATATTATGGTTTTCAGAATTGTGTATCTTCCTTACTAGACTCTGAGCTCCTTGTGGGTGGATTGAATTTCTTTCCACATACCCAGAACCGTGCCTAAAGAACAGTGGCATTTATAAAAGATTTAAATGAGAAATTAAGTACATTTTCCAATCATATAATAGCCTATCTTAACCATGAAGCAATTTAAGTTTTAATAGAATTAGTCTGCATTCTAGTTTGCCAGCAAGTGGCCATGTCATACTACCCAGGATGTCACAGAGGGAGAGACTTTTCTTTCTCAAGTTCATGTCAAGTGTGGACACCTTATTTTATATATTCAAGTATATTATTTTGTACCTTAAAACTCGGCAAGTTCAGCTTTATTGCCTCTGTTTTACAGATGAAGGAGCTCAGGCTTAAGCAAGTTAACTCATTTGTCTCAGATCATATACCTAATAAGTAGCAGCACTAGGATTTGACTTCAAATGTGTCTTAATTCAAAGCGAAGACTCTTTTGATTCTACCATTCAAATCAAATGTTAGCTTTGGAAGTAGCATTTGTCCTCATGATGCTGCCATTGCTCAAATGCTTTAGGCA
>NW_007869323.1:0-593 GCF_000696425.1 Galeopterus variegatus
TTGGTCAAACTGGCTCATTATCTAAAGTATAACCTCTCCTTAAGCAAAAGTTCCATTCTTACGATAAAATCTAAGTACAATTATTTCTACAGTTTCCCCCAACAGAGAGCTTTCCCCTAGCAAACTTTTTTTTTTTTTTCTCACATCTTTCCCTTTAGCAATTCTTAAAAGCTCTTAACAGGATTGGGATGACAACCACCTGTTAGCTCTAAAATCATTAAAATATACAATACCATACCTAAACAGTGATTAGAGTTGATTAGATGGGCTTTTGCCCTCTGGCTGTAGGCCGTGGCCTCCTATCCAAGGGCTTTTGCCCCATACGTGCATTTACCTAAAAACCCTATTCTAAAATCAAATAAGAACCAAGATATCTAACTCTCCACATCCCTTGAATTTTTCTCCTGTGTTTTTCTCATTAAATCAGGCAGTAGTCCCTGGTTTTCCCTGAGGGGCGGCAGCTTGTGGCATGGGCCAGACAGGAGGCTAGAGTTGCCTATAAGACCCTTTCTTTGCTGCCTGTATATCCAGGTTAATGTTCATTGATGAAAATAAAGAAGGGCTTCTGCAGACTAGTGAGTGATTTCCCAGTC
>NW_007869324.1:0-593 GCF_000696425.1 Galeopterus variegatus
AATTGATGATTGAGTGACATTGCTCATCCCTTCACAGAAATACCAAGTTGAATAATTATTCACATGCAAAGTACCTTCACAAGAGCTAAGGAATCTTGGTGGGAAATGACAGCATCTGGCTGGAAGACAGAAATAAGAAAAGATGCATTGAAGAGGGTAGAAAGGACAGTATTATCTTACTCACCTCGCTCCTTCCCCAAACCCAAGCAGCAAAGTATAGTGATACCCTCTAGGAGAGTTAAGTGAGTCCTGACATTGCTGCAAACCCCAGTCCCAAACCTACCCCAATGAACCCCATGCCAGGCCAGTCCCCCTGGCCCTAGGCTCTAGGACAACACTAGCATCAGTCTGTACCCTGTGGGCCCCAGGCTCCAAGCCTACTCCAGCATTAGGCAATACTTGTAGTCCCAAGCTCCAGGCCTACCCCTCTGGACATAGGCTCTAGGCCTTCACCAGTACCAGGAAGGCATCCACAGACTCTGGCTCCAGACTAGGCCCTGCAGATCCAGATTCCAGGAACACACCAGAACTAAGCTGGCCTCCTATGTATCCAGTCTCCAGACCAGCTCCTGCCACCCCAGTTCTAGGCTACC
>NW_007869325.1:0-593 GCF_000696425.1 Galeopterus variegatus
GAATATGAAAGAAATAGAAATCTAGAATGATGTTCAGTTTCTGGCACGAGCAACTGAGTGGGAGCACTGAGATATGGGAAAGAGGAGAGGAACTAGTTTGGGAGTGGGGGAATGTGCCCAAGAAACACCTAGGTGGAGAAACCCAGTAGACATGTGAATGAACACACAGACTGGCCCTCAGGACAGAGGTAGCAGTTGACATCAAGGCCATTGGTGAAGTTCCCTGGGAAGACTATGGAGCACAGAGAGGGCAAAGGACAGATTCCTGAGAATCACTGGCATTTTGGACTTAGCAGAAAGCTAGGAACCCATGAAAGAAGTCAAGAAGGACTGGCCAGAGTACAAGAAAGCCAGGAGAAAGGGAATATGGTTCAAGAAGGAGGGCATGATCAAGATGCAAGTGGATTTGGTTCTGGCGATTAGGAGATTACCTGTGAGAACAGTTTCAGTAGAGCAGTAGGAACAGAAGCCTGGTACACTGGGTTGAAAAGTGAACTGAGCAGTTTAGGACACTCTGACAGTGCATGTGACATGTGAGCAGAAGGGTTAATGGGACACCTATGAGCAGGTACTGCTGTGAGGCAAGGGTGTCT
>NW_007869326.1:0-593 GCF_000696425.1 Galeopterus variegatus
CAAACCCCAGGACTCCCCAACACCAGGCTGAGATCACCAACATGACCCTTTACCCTGCTTCCCACTCTGAGCATTGCTTCAGGATTATAACTTATCCTGAATTCAGGTATTGGTTTTACAAACCTTGGGTCCATTTATTCTTTTATTCAACAAATAATTTGGATCATATTTACAGGCGCTTCCATATTTCAGATAATCCTGAAAGACCATCCCATCTCTAACACTCTATAATTACATGAATCTGGTAGACAAAACTGCTTTATTTCTTACTCTCACTATCATTATTTATAGGACCATGCAACACACTGCCCCTGTCTATATCTCAGCCATTATACCCACAATGTTTGCTCTTCCATTCTGGAGGTTCAAATCTAGGAATTGACTGTATTCGTGAAGAATTGCTGCTGAGTCTACAAATCCCACCTCTCTACTTCACATCAAAGGCTGATAAACTATCTGCAATTCACATTAGAGAAGAATATTCCACACCTTGCCTGTGATTTGTACTTCTGACATTTCCAGTGATGTTAACTCACCTTCCATCCAAACAGCAGCATTGCCTCATTCACTCTAAATAAATCAGAGGTAAAAGA
>NW_007869327.1:0-593 GCF_000696425.1 Galeopterus variegatus
TTAAGTTAGGATCAAGTAGAATTTCCCCAGTAAGGAAATATGTAAAATGTTTTTTTGAGATCGTGGGCACTCAAGCTAGTTCAGAAATATACAGTCTTTCAATGGCATGAAAGACTAAATAAATAAATATATAAATGAGCATAAACTGTCCATCCTATATTAAGAAACATAATAACCAAGTACAATTACAAATTTTAGTTGGATCTTTAAAGAAATTTTTAAAAAATGAAAAAAGACATTTTAAGGGGGTAATTAGGGCAATTTATTTTTTAAAATGAAAAGAGATATCATGTGTAATATGATGTTTTGCCTCAAAAGTATAATTTTTTTTGTGTGTGGTGAGAACACTCAAAATCCACTCTCAGCAATTTTCAAGAAACAATACATTTTTATTAAGTATAGTTACCATGTTGTACAATGGATCTCTTAAATTTATTCCTCCTAACTGAAACTTCGTATCCTTTGACCAACACCTCCTCACCCCCACCCCCCTCCCAGCCCCTGGTAATCACTATTATACTCTCAACTGCTTTGAGATAAACTTTTCTAGGTATAAGTGAGGTTATGCAGTATTTGTCTTTCTCTACCTGGCT
>NW_007869328.1:0-593 GCF_000696425.1 Galeopterus variegatus
TTATTAGAGGAGATGGGGGAGATTGGACTGCAAAAGAGGGGCAGGAGATGTGAGGATGGAAGCAAGGGGCTGGAGTGATGTGTGAAAGGCGTCGGGAGCCAAGCAGTGCCAGGAAACTCCAGACACTAGAAAAAGCAAGAAAATTGATTCTCCCCTGGAGCCTCCAGAAGGAGCCAGCCCCGCTGACACTTTGCTTTCAGCCCAGTGAAGCTGATTTCAAACTTCTGCCTTCCAGAACCGTAAGAGAATAAATCTGTATTGTTTTAAGCCATCAAGTTTGTGGCAATGTTTTACAGCAGCAGCAGAAAATGAAGACACTGCCTGCCAGTGGTCTTCCAGCTGTACTCCATGGTGGACATGCTTCGGGGCAGAGCAGGAGGAGAAGCTGGGTGGCTATAGTGGGTGGAGTCCTGTCCCCTGTTTCTGCTTCAAACAAGGCAGTTCTGTTTTAAATTTGGGTTCCATGTAAGATTTCATTGGGGAAAAGGGGGTTCTTCTAAAATGGGGCTAGGGAGCAACCTGAAACAGAGTTGATATTCCTGTATGTGATCTTGTACATGGGAAACATGGCACATAGTGCCTGGCAGTACCCC
>NW_007869329.1:0-593 GCF_000696425.1 Galeopterus variegatus
CATCCCTTCCTTGGGAAATTAACCCTGAATTGGGGTTCTCTTCCTGCATTTGTTTTCCAGGCCAGGAAGTTACAGAAAGAGAACATAGGTGGGGCTATAGTTTAACAATATAGGCTGGTAACTTTCAGTGAAACAAGTCAGATGACATACATTAGACAGTTTAAGTGATCCACCAACAAAAGCTTGATCTTAGCAAGCATTCCTTCTCCCTCCAGCAATTTTCCAGTATCTTTACACATCAATCAGTAACTAGTCTGTCCTTGAACCAGCAACCTTGCTGTGTTAGAATGCTGTATCTTACACCAGAGACTTTATAGCCTGAGGAAAATTTCCAGTCCTCCACAAGGTCAATATTTGAAACTGCAAGGCTTTGGAAAACCAGGCCCTGTGAAGTACATTTGCTTTAAGAGTCCTCTACAAATATCCATATAAAAAACTTTTTTTGGAAATATGGAAATAAATGCCAGTAAGAATTGTTAAAAGAATAGAAAGATACTGCCTCCAGGGAGTGAGGGAATGGAATAGGGGCACAGGCCAGGAGACCACTGTGTGTCATCATGAGATTATTAGTGGTGCTTAGTTTCTGGTTAAGT
>NW_007869330.1:0-593 GCF_000696425.1 Galeopterus variegatus
TGGATAACTGACATTTTTTGTCAAAGTCTACTATGGGTTAATTTTGTCTCAAAAACATTAAAACCTATACATAATAAAAACCTAATGTAATCTAATTAACATCTAATTTAAGTGTTATTCCACTGCCATAAGACAAGGTTTATAAACAAAAGTCTAAAGTGCAGTAGCAGGAAATCCCTGGCAAGAAAACAATTATATAAAACCTTATTTATTCTGAATAAAACAAACATTCATAAATGGGACTGGAGATCTATCCAATGAGTAGTTTAAAATTCATTCCCACAGATCCTCTGATGACCCAGCAAGAGATTTTCCTGAGCACATCAATTTCAATAAATCTTTTGATTCTGTCATTTGACATGAATTTTACATTTTCTATTCCTAAAAAACTTAACTAGTTGAGGGATTGAAGAATATTCTTTTTTTGTTGAAACATAATTGATTATACATATTTGTGGGGTACAGAGTTAATATCAATACCTGTGTGCAATATGTGATAAACAAATCAGGATACTTAGTACATTCACTATTATAAAATGTAAGCATTCTTCGTGTCTATTAACTAATTTCTTGCTAACCCCCCTTCTTGTTTC
>NW_007869331.1:0-593 GCF_000696425.1 Galeopterus variegatus
CCCATCTTCTCGATGCCTCCAACTTCATTTCCAAGGTAGCGGTTGATTAACTCTCAAATCATGCCATGAGTCTAGTGTCTAGCTATGGGCAGTATCTGATGTGTGAATGAATTTAATTGTGGGCCCAGATGTTACTTTCAGGAGTAATTTGTCTGTGATCTGAGCAGGTGGTCCCACACGGATCAGTGGGGAAAGGGTAAAATTATAGTGATGTGTTGAAAGCAATCACAGCCAGGGAAGAGAGTAGCTGAACTATTTCTGCCAGGAAGGCAGGATGTTCTATTGGACTTTTTTCTTTTTTTTTAAAGCATACCGTGAATGCTTCCTTTTCTAAATGTCAGGTTTAGCCAGATCCCCACCTCTTGGGACATCAGGAAAGAACAATATGAATAGCTCAAGAAGGGAGTGGTTGTGTTGTGTCTTAAGTGGAAGGATCTTGAAGTTAAGGTCTCCCTCAAATTTTGCCCAAGTAAAACAAAAAACATTAAGTTGTTGAACTGCAGACAGTTTTTGCTAGGTTACTTATGATGACGACAATAATGTTGCTGTATCAGTATTCTTTTTGTTGTAGTTGACATAACTCAAATTGCTGT
>NW_007869332.1:0-593 GCF_000696425.1 Galeopterus variegatus
ACAACAAAATATAAAATATTCCTGACATATGTATGACATGCGTCTTAGACCAGGCTGCTACAAAAATGTATCATCAATTGGGTAGTAATTTATTTCACACACTCCTGGAGGCTGAGGTCAGGGTACCAGTATGTTCAAGTTTTGGTAAACTCTCCTGTGTGTTGCAAGCTTCCAACTTCTTATATGTTCACATGGTGGAACAAGAGTTAGCTGGCTCCCTGGCTTCTTTTTATAGGGTACTAATCCCATTAGTAAGGTTGGGTACTAATCCCATTCTTGAGGTTGGAGCCCTCAAGAGCTAATTACCTCCAAAAGACTCCATCTCCAAGTACCATCATATTGCAATTAAGTTTTAGCATATGACTTTTGATGGGACACATTTAAACCATAGCATTTTATTCATGGATCCCAAAATGCAAGTCCTTCTCACATGCAAAATACATTTATCTCATTACAACAGCCCCAAAAGTCATGCTTTATTCCAGTATCAACTCCGATGTCCTGTAAAATCCAAGAAGAGTGACAATCTTCCTTCATTCCTTCATGTCTCTTTCCAATTTCTATACAAATTTATTGTAAATGGTCAAATAAGT
>NW_007869333.1:0-593 GCF_000696425.1 Galeopterus variegatus
TCTACTCCAGTGACAACCAAGTTCAAGGTTGGTTCATGCACTGTTGTGAGAAAAGTTGTTGAACAATAGCCTGTGTTCTGACTCTTGTTTTTCATGCCCCTCCTCCATGCATCTAAAGTAGGCTTTTAGCACTTAATTGCCAAAAAGTAACCATCTTGCTTGACACTGTAATTTATGTTTAGGATTTTGGAAGTTTTATTTGTATTTTGTATTCGTTTGTTGTTGTGTGTGTGTGTGTGTGTGTGTGTCTGTCTATATATATATATACATATATATATTTAGCTTCCAGAGTTGAATTATTCAGTAAAAAGCATACAATTACTTCATATTTCTACGTGGGAAATGGGAAATAATAGGGAACTATATTAAGAAGGCTTTTTAAAAATAGTTTTCAAAATAGCAAGAAATACACAGACTATATTAAGGAAAACAAAATCCTATGAATATACCTGGAAGCAATAAGCCTGGACCTAGGCCAAACAGAGATCAGCTGCTAGTTTTTCAAGTGAGATAGATGTCTTTTGATCTCTGCAGGGGGTATATCTTTTGACCTCAGTAGGAAGATGTATCAGCACAAAGGTTCAAATATGTAG
>NW_007869334.1:0-593 GCF_000696425.1 Galeopterus variegatus
TGCTAATAAAGATTCATTTTTATTTACTGCTTTTATTTGGATAAAGTTTTATACAAGCACTGCAGAAAATTTTTTAAACCGAAAAAAATGACCTTGCCATCAAAAAAAACATTCCTGTTCTACTTTCGACCTAACTTTGGTCTTTTCCAATCCCTCATCATCTCTTTTTCTAACATAAAATAAATTACAAGCAATTTCCACAGAATTAGCTACTCTTCATATTCATCTTCTAATGCCCTAAGGGTAAAATTTATGAGTAGATGTCCCTCTTGGGAACTTATAATGAGTGTGAGTACGTAATGTACCAAGAAGGCTTAGAGTCTAGATTTCTTTTTAACAGAATCTCTTAAATATTCTTGGTCATAGAACTCTTTATTCAAATAGCATCTATTAACATATTTATGAAACATACTTGTGGATGAAATGTGCAATTATTCTCCTATTGAAATTCCTCTTTATTGTTTGGGGTAGATGAATATATTTGTGTATACAGTTTTTTTTCATACTTTGGGTTATATTCTTAAGATGAACATCTTAAAATTAAAATGATAGGGGGGCTAGCTGGTTAGCTCACTCTGTAGATGACACCAAAG
>NW_007869335.1:0-593 GCF_000696425.1 Galeopterus variegatus
GCCTGCTTCTAAAACTAGAATGCAGTGCTGTAGGCCACCCTCTTCTGATAGCCATTTGATGATGTTCTCCTAACGATAACAGTTTCTGCAAAGACTCCTTGATTTACATTCCTTCCTAGAAGAAAACCAATGTGTAAACACTATCACTGTGCTCTTACAAAGCCAGTTATTTACTTTCTTTCTCAATTGTCAATTTATTCTACCAAGCATCTTGTGCCCAGGAGGTTTGCTGTCTGTTTGAGGAGATAACACACACACACATGAAGGCATCTGGGGAGGGCATGGGAGGCAGCAGGAGTCAGATAGAGGGTCATTTGTGTGAACTGAACTAACCAGTGGCTGGTTCATGAAGGGGATGACATGGGATTTGGAGCATGAAAGACCGATGAATGTGGCCAAGGAGGGCATTGCCATTAGAGGAAATTTACATGTACAGATGCAAAGAAGGAAGTATTTGGGGCATGTAAGGAGACAAGGAAGAGAAGGAAGAGAATGACTCCCCTGGAGCCCTGAGTTTTGCTTTGATGGAGACCCAGATACTCTGTCTGGAGACCCCACCCAAGGATATCCATGGCTCACAGGGAACTTTCCTT
>NW_007869336.1:0-593 GCF_000696425.1 Galeopterus variegatus
TCCAGTCTGAGTCCTGTGGTTCTACAGGTTGCTTTCAGACAGTTTGTCCATACTGACGACAGGAAGAGGAATTTTCGTCAATTCTTAGGTAAATTCCACAGCATAGACATGAGATAAGATGTATTTGCTCTAAATGATCCAAATTGATTTCGCTGTCCAAACCACACGTGTACACATCCATGTAGAGAACTTAGATGAGATAGTATTAAGATAACAAACTTAATTGGATTTATAAAAATCTATAGATGTATTAGCTCCTTAGAGATAGGCACCCTGTAAATCCAAGCCATCTCTAGTGACCACCTCCATGTGTCTTCTTAGCACGTTTACCAAGAGGGAAAGAGTGTGGGTGTCAGTCACTGAGGACCCAGATTCAACTACTTGCCTGCCATTTGCTAGATTGTACAATCCTTGTGACGTATCTGAGTCTCAGCCTCCTTATCTATAAAATGAAGAATATTACACCTACCTTGTAGTATGGGAAGTGAGGAGGGTTAAATAAGACAGCATTCGTAAATCACCCAGCAAAGTACCTGGCAATGCAGGTTGGTTCTTTACCAATAAAAAGTTCTATGGAAACTTTCTGATTCCAG
>NW_007869337.1:0-593 GCF_000696425.1 Galeopterus variegatus
TGTGTGTGTGTGTGTGTGTGTGTGTGTGTGAGAGAGAGAGAGAGAGAGAGAGAGAGAGAACCCAGAACCATCTCCTTTAAGAATATAAAATTACATCCCAACAGCATTGGACACAGGCATTGTATTCCATTGTTAATTAAAATAATCGAAAAAAAGCTGAAAAGCAGAAAGTGTTTCCTAAATGAGGGCTGATAACATAATTCTAGTACTTACTGAGGAAAAGCCACCTTTTCCTATGCCTGAGCAAGAAGAAGCCTGGGGATATGCCAGCTGATTAGAGGCCCTCTGCAGTGGGGCTGGCACCGTCAGGATGAGGTGGGGTGGCAGTGTGTGGAGAGAGCAGCACACCCCATCTGCTGGCTGCAGAGACCCTCCATGTCCATGAGACCAGGTGAGAGCTGCTTGGGGAGCCAGCCAAAGAAAGGTAGGGCAAGGTTTAAGAGGCTAGGTCTGAGGGTTGACTACTCACTACCATCATTGAGACCCAAATTCCTCTTGGCTCAACCCTGCCAAGATGTTGATGCTGAAAACAGGAACTCACGGAAGATTGCAAGTGACCATTTGTAATGGTCTGCCGTGAACATATAAGGCTA
>NW_007869338.1:0-593 GCF_000696425.1 Galeopterus variegatus
CCCCAAATGGTCCCAAATCCGGAAGTTGACTGGACTCAGCGAGGCAGTTCTCGCTCGAGGACTCAGCTGCAGATTGATTCACGTGGCAGGTGAGCTGGGTCACCTCACAGGCTTTGCCACGCACCTGTCTGGCACCTGGGCTGAGAAGACTCAAGCGTCGGGACCTGAAGCAGCTGGAGATCCTCGGGCATCTCTTTCTATCCGTGTGGCCTCTTGGTGTGACGGCTTCAGCACCGTCAGACTTTGTACACAGTGGCTGTCACCGAGACCACTGCCTGGAGTCAGACCACTCGGGACATGGGCAGGCCCCTGGCAGTCCTGTAACACACACTGACAAAATGAGTAACTCGGGGAATTGCTCATGGTGCTTTACACACTGATGCCACTTTTCGTTCCAGAAGCGCTCTGCCTCCTGTCGTCGTCTTCTGTGAGTTGACCTAAGGCTCAGTGAGCAAAGTGAGGGCTGTGGGAGTTTTATGACAAATACAATAATCCGACGACGGCCCGTCGCTCCCTCCCTGTCCTGCCTTCTTCCCTTCCCTCCTCGGGGCACAGCACTGAGCTCATCACATCCTGTTCATGGCCCAGGTCTG
>NW_007869339.1:0-593 GCF_000696425.1 Galeopterus variegatus
ACCCCCCCCCCCCCCCCGCCATAACCTATAGGATATTGCAAAAATAATGCAGTGTGACTTCCAAGGCTAGGTCACAAAAGTCATCGTGGCTTGGCTTCTTCTTTGTTGTCTCTCTGTTGGATCACTCCCTCTGCAGAAGACAGCTGACATATTGTGAAGCTTTTAGCATTCCAGTGGAGAGGTCCATGTGGCAAGGAACTGAGGCCTCCTGCCCCAGTGAATGCTACGTGAATAAGGTGCCTTGGGAGCAGATCTTCCAGCCCCAGCCAGGCCTTCAGATAACAGAAGCCCTGGCCAACAGCTTGAATAAAAGAAACCTCATAAAAAACCCTGAGCCAGAACCATCTAGGCCAACCTGCTTGCAGATTAATGACCTGCAGAAACTATGTGAGATGATAAATGTTTTTGTCTTTTAAAATGCTGAACTTTAGGGCACTTTGATATATAGGAATAAATTAGTAACATATAGACAAACTGGGTTAAAAAGGTAGAATATTTAAACATGCTTGACAGTGTTAAATAGCTTTCCAGAAATGTCATACTGATTAACTCCCAACAGAAATGAGAGTGCTCATATTCCAATACCCTCATTA
>NW_007869340.1:0-593 GCF_000696425.1 Galeopterus variegatus
AATTAATGATACCCTAATGTTATGAACTGAATGTTTATGTTCCTGTATATTTATGTTCCTGAATGTTAGTGTTATAAACTGAACGTTTATGTTCCTCCAAAATTTGTATGCTGAAGCCCTAACCCTCAGCTTGATGCTATTTGAAGGTGGGGCCTTTGAGAGGTAACTAGGGTTAGATGAGATAATGAGGGTGGGCCCCAATGATGAAATTAGTGTCCTTATAAGAGGAGGACAAAACCAGAGGTCTCTCTCTCTCTGCTGTGTGTGGATACATACAGGAAGAGGGCCCTCACCAGACACGGACTTTGGTGGCACCCTTAACATTATCTTGGACTTCACAGTGTCAGGAACTATAAGAAATAAATGTCTGTTTTTTAAGCCACCCAGTGTGTGTTATTTTGTTATGGCAACTCAAGCTCACTAATTCATTGGGTGAAATAAAAGGTAAACTTTTAGCATTCAGGAGTTTGGAGGATCAAACTAAATTTAAGTTTAAAAAAAACATTTAAATACTCTTACTAGGAAAAAATATTTGTATTTTATTAGGAACATAATTGTGTTTGTAAATAAATAATATTAAAATGAATATTTAT
>NW_007869341.1:0-593 GCF_000696425.1 Galeopterus variegatus
TTGCCGGTCCTGGTCCGGTACGGGGGCGACACTGAGGGTTGCGATCTGTTGCCGGACACGGGAAAAAAAAAAAAGTATACCTGTTCTCCAGTGTTCATTGCAGCCCTATTTACAATAGCTAAGAGTTGGAACCATCCCAAATGTCCATCACCAGATGAGTAGATATGGAAATTGTGGTATATCTACACAAGAACCAGCCCAAATGTCCATCACCAGATGAGTAGATATGGAAATTGTGGTATATCTACACAATGGAATACTACTCTGCTATAAAAAAGAATGAAATACTGCCATTTGCAACAACATGGATGGACCTAGAGAGAATTATATTAAGTGAAACAAGTCAGGTACAGTAAGAGAAATACCACATGTTCTCACTTATTTGTGGGAGCTAAAAATAAATAAATAAATACACAAATAAACTGAGGAGGGGAGGGAAGAAGACACAACAATCACAATTCCTTGAAGTTGTTTCGACAAGTGAACAGATATGAGGTTGTTGGGAGGGAGGGGGGAGAGGAAGGGGGGAGGAAGGTTTCGGTAATGGGCCACAATAATCAACCACATTGTATATTGATAAAATAAAATAAAAT
>NW_007869342.1:0-593 GCF_000696425.1 Galeopterus variegatus
GTTGGGGTATTTGTTCTGAGCTAGGCCCAGAGATGAGAAAATACCATTGATGGCCCCTAGGAAGAGAGAGGCAGGTGTTAAAAGGGACTTGGGAGCTTGCTCCTGAAGAACAAGGTGAGATAAAGAGGCTTTGGGTTTGTTGCTGCTTCCTGCAACTGGAACTTACAACACAGGCTCCTAAGATATCAGAAAAGCTGTCCCAGGAATTAAGGGTTAGGCATTGCAGGGAGGGCACAGCAGGCAGCTTCTGATAGTTACCAGACAGCCTTGTCCTTTTGGGGGCCCACAGCCCAGGCTGGTGGGCAGGAAAGGTCTCTGGACCAGGCCTCAGGGGCACTGGCTTCAGAAGTAATGAATATTCCTCAGGTCACTTTGTCCTGTCAAAATCTCTGTTTTGCTAAGTATACTACTACCAGCATCTGTCTCACCCACCTTATTTGATCCTTGGTGGCATGCAGATAAGATAGTGAGGGGTGAGTGCCACCCAGAGGTGTTACCCATCACCCTTTATTATTGTAAGGTGCGGAGTGGCCAATTCAGAAAGTTTTGTGGGAGTGTGAGCGATTGCTTTGGACCCTTGGGTTAAGCTAGAG
>NW_007869343.1:0-593 GCF_000696425.1 Galeopterus variegatus
ACAGTAAGGGCTTAGGGCTTAGAGAAGATGCAGTCAACAGGCAGGGATCTGGAATAGGACTGTATATTGGCAGAATCTGAGCAGAAATAAGGAAAAGCCAATCCGAGCCAGTCCCCGCACCCCCCAGTCAGCACCACGGACAGCTCCCAACGATACTTCCGACCCCAGGTTCGCCCTGACAGTTGGCTCTGGCCGCACAGGTATGGTATGGGCAGTCGTAGGAGTACTTGGCCCAATGACTGCAGGCTTGCTAACATGCCAGTAACGCACTACCACACCCTGAAGTGGATTTGAAGTGGATCATAGCTACTCGATTCTTCTTTGTGTGCACGTTAGAAGTACAGTCGTCGATGTACAGTAACTTGTGCATAACTTGCAGTTTTGACATTGAACAATTAAGTTCGGCCTCAAGGACTGGAAAGATATGATAATATCTGGTAGATCTCTATGGAAATTGGGATCCAGTAAATCATGATGGTTAAGAACACAGGCATTTCTGGCTTCAATTATTAGCCTTACTTCCTAGTTTTCAGAGTTACTAAATCTTTCTGAGGCATAGTGTCTCTATCATGAGCATGCTCCCTTTATAATAC
>NW_007869344.1:0-593 GCF_000696425.1 Galeopterus variegatus
AATGGTGAATTGCCCCTGAATCTTCTTCTAGAAGATGTTGCAAAATTTAAAAATTGTGACCCCTGCTCTTTTGCCAGTTATAATTAAAATAAAAGACAATGTATAACCAAGAGATTTAATATGACTCAGGGGGCATTTCTCATAAGATAAACTAATAATGACAAGAGCATCAAACAATGGACATCAAAATACACAATGATCCTGCACTGCTCCTCTGCAGCCACATGCATAAGTCTGGGATTGGTTGATTTAACCCTCTCCCATCCCACTGACCATCCTTTTGAAAGATCTTTGTATTTTGCTTCCGTTGTCTCCTCAAGTTTCTCCGTTTCTCAAGAAGTCCACTCTTCCTCTCCTTCCTCAAAACGGGTGGTGAGCATAATTCATTAATCGAATTTTTTTTTGGAACTTTAGAGGCTCCTTTTGAGGAAGTTTGTTTTGCTATTTTCAACAGAAGACCGATCAATCAATTTTCCACTCTTGTTATTCTGTGACTTATGATTTGTTTTTGTAATGCATTTTGAATTCTAGGTCAACTCAGCTGAATTATATTTTTGCATCCTAACAGAGCATTCCATGACATATTAAGAATA
>NW_007869345.1:0-593 GCF_000696425.1 Galeopterus variegatus
GCCAAGGGTTACAATCCCCTTACCGGTCACACAAAAAAATAAAAAATAAAAAATAAATGCATTCTTCCAGAAAAGATGTGCATTTCTTCTGTCAAGCACCCAGGACACTACCAACTTGAAGCCTCTTTAAACTCAACTTTTGCCTTTTTGTGTGGGGGGTTGGGGGGTGGCAGCTACATTGGTAGCCTGGTAGGATTGTGGTTAGGCATTTGAAAGGCAGACACCTTCTTTCTCTTACTCTTCCCAAAGTGAAGAGTAAGGCAAGCAATTATCTCCATTAACTGTGATATGTGCATTTGTTTTTACACTAATCCACCTTATTGTTGTTTAATGTATGTCTCCAATCTGACTGTCCACCGTCCTCTGTCCCTAGGCTTTGTTTCTTATCCCCTGTGTGTAATCGTTGGAACCCAGGTTTGAGTTGCAGGGAAAAGGGAGACTCCCCAGGGTAAATGCCTGTGCTTCAGTGGAATTGAGCTTTCATATAATTTCCGGCCTTTGCATGAGTTTCCCTACTTTTACAATAGCTCAGTTATACACATAAAATTAGATTTTTTATTTTATCCAGCTTTTTCGGTATGCTCTATTAGGAG
>NW_007869346.1:0-593 GCF_000696425.1 Galeopterus variegatus
TGTGCAATGAGGTCATAATCCCTGCACTGGCCACCTCGAAGAGTTGCTGTAAAGATCAAATGAGATAAGAAAAGCACAACTATTTTATAAATTATAAAGTGCTGTACAAACACAATGGATGATTATTATTACAACTTCTAACAATAGTTATGACTGGCATTTAGTGAGCTCCTCACTATGCTAAACCCTTTAGCACATAATCTCTTTTAATAACCACAAAACCTTATAAAATAGGTACTTTTAAGAAGCCCATTTTGTAGATGAGAAAACTGAGTTTAGAGAAATTTGAAATTTTGCCCAAAGTCACACTCACTAATAAGGAGGAAAGCTGAGATTGGAATTCAGGACAGTGGGACCCCCAAAGTCAACCACAATGCTATACTGTCTCAATAGTTCCAGCCTCTGAACAGGGATTCAAAGAAAGCCCCTGATATGCAATGGTTGCTGCCTTGAAGAAAACAAAAGAATTGTTAACATTTCTCTTCTTTTGCCCGGGAAAACCTGCTTCCTTCCCATCTCTTCTCCGGCATCCCCTCGAAGCCTCCTGGAAGAGGGGAGCCCTTGGGCTGCACCTGGGGCCCTGCTCATAGCCA
>NW_007869347.1:0-593 GCF_000696425.1 Galeopterus variegatus
GGGACTGTGAGATGTAGGTGGCAGGCAGAATCAAATGTTGATATCGCCACCCACTGGGCACAGAATATAACACAGCTCTTAGATCAGGCTGAGCTGTCCCCCTCAGCCTGCAGTTTGAGGTAATAGAAACACGAATATCAAGGAACTTGTGAACTCTGCTTTGAGTTCAGAAAGGTAACAGGTACTACCTCAGTTGAAAATTCCACATAGTTTCTGATGACCTTCTCTCCAATCTAGATCTCAGAATTTTTAACCCTGTGGGATTCTAGTTTCCTCCTTTTAGATCCTTTTCCTATGGAATGTTAAATCTAGAAAGGAAATTCAGGGTCGTGTAGCTCAGCTCTCTCCTTTTACAGATGGAGAAACAAAACACCAAAGAGGTAGACTATGTTGCTCAGGTCCTAAATAAGTGAAATGAGTTGCCCAAGGTTGGGCTGGGAGTCAGGAATTGGGGGGGTGCCCTGGGTTGGGAATTCTAGGCTGACAGAATAGCATAATCAAGGGCACCGAGGTGACCTCACCGTGTAAACTGAGATAATCACTCAGTTTCCTGAAGCCTCCAGTTCCTCATCTGCCAACAGGGGATAAATAAA
>NW_007869348.1:0-593 GCF_000696425.1 Galeopterus variegatus
TGCTTTGTGGTCAGAGGAAATGACCCATATGGTTTCCATCCTTCAAGAGTTGTTGAAACTTGATGGTTGGCCCAGAGTGAGGTCAATTTTGTAAATGTTGCATGTATGCTTAAAAAGACTGTATATTCTGAAGTTGTTGGCTTGCTCTTTTACTCAGAAACACATGATGGATTTTCTTCTACAAGAGCATATACAGATACACATTCCAGCAGCCACACAGGACCTAGGGCCCCTCAGTACTTGCAGAACCAGCCCTAAGCCAACCCCGATTAGGCACTACCCTTGTGCTGCTCCTGCAAATGCCGAGGTTCTGGTTCTGGCAGTAGTAGCACAGAGGACCTGGTGTCTATCTCAGACCTAGAAATCATGCCCTGAACTGGAGACCTGGAGCCTCTCTGGAGAAAAGAGTCATTCAGAAACTGGTTCCCTCTATTCCATTCAGTTCATGTTCTGGCAATTACTCATTTATCCAACAACATTGGAGTAGGTGAATTCTCCAAATAATTGAAAATTATCCTTTCAGCTGCAAGATATAATACTGATTATTCTGAATAGTATTCTACCAGAAAGATAACACACACTTCTTAACCAAA
>NW_007869349.1:0-593 GCF_000696425.1 Galeopterus variegatus
TGGATGTGCTAAATACCTTGATTTGATCATTGTTCAATATATGTATGTTTCAAAACATCAAATTTTACCCCATAAATATGCATGCTTACAATGTGTAAATTTAGAAAATAAAAATAGATGGGGAGGAAAGATGGCAGACTAGAAGGAGACGTTTCTGGTCTCTTCCACAGGATGGAGAATAAATTGAATGCACAGCTACAGCTGGATGAGAAAAACAAAAGGAGGGAGTAGGAACAAATCAAAGGAGTATCAGAGACGTTGGTGAGTGCAGAAACTCAAGGTAGTTCCAAAGAGAACAAAATATTCTCATCCAACACCACCCCATTCCCTACTCCAGAGTGGCAGGGACTCTGACATAGTTTCTGACTGGGGGAAGGTGGGGGACCTGTTACCCATCCCATGGGACAGTCTGCTCTGCCCCTGTGGCCAAGCACTCAGTGTCTGGAACTGCTGCGGGCACAAGTGGCTGGATTGGCCTGGGAGGGACACATGCCCCCATATCTTGGGTCCCAGACTGCTGCAGAAAACTTGGGACCAGAATGGGCCCTTGGCTTAGGCTCTGCACCCTGGGAACAGACAGTTCAGTGCAGTGA
>NW_007869350.1:0-593 GCF_000696425.1 Galeopterus variegatus
TGGACATACTTGATAACTCACACAACATTCACATTGGATATTTGGACTATGGGGTAAGAGCTACTGCAGCAGGAAAAAATCAAGTAAAACCCTGTGAATGTGCCCTCTCTTATCTTCAAGCAAGACACGAAATCAAAAACATTCCAAAATAAATAGCAGTGATTAGTTAACTCTTAAACACCTAAAGCCTATCTGATGTGGTAGCTTGCATTTGATTCTCCCCTCATCTTCTATAAAAATTAGGTCACTCCTAGAGGATGAAAGTAGACTACCCCAAAACCAACCAAGTAGCACCACTTATTAACAGCTGCTGTGATAAATGTGTGTGGACAAAAACAAATTAACATGGCCTCAAATATATGCAGCCATTGATCTGGTAAATATTTTCTATTCTTTCCAAGAAGGGGAACAAGAAGTCGTCAATCATCACATAAGATAGATATCAGCATACATTTAAGTTCTTGCCCACCGTTATGCCTAACTCTTTCACATTCTGTCATGCTATAGTAAAAAGGATGCTGACTATCTTATTATCCCACAAAACCTCCCACTGGCCCACTATATTGACATAATAATGTTAATCACATATATGA
>NW_007869351.1:0-593 GCF_000696425.1 Galeopterus variegatus
TTAGCTCAGACTCTGTCTTGGTTTCCTAACACACTGTAGTTTCAAAGCACATCGGAGTACAGTATCTTTGTGACAAGGGAAAAATTTCCAGCTCATAATCTTCAGTGGGAAATGTGAAAGCCCATCATCAGGAGGCAGAAGAGCTGGGCCTAGAAGCTCATGTTGGAGCAGAATCTGCTGCTTCTGGACAAAAGGGCCGGGTTTGGACAGGTCACGGCTGTTCTGGAATTGAGATTCTTGCCCCCATGGTTAAATAAGCACAGGTTCCTTGGGGTCCATTTGCTTATCTGATTCCCTTACCTTGAGCTTCTTTCCAGGAGTCTTCCAGGGCTGGCTGGTTCACTATACCTATAGCTTTGAGGAGGTGGTGGAGGTGATAGAGGTACCTTCTCCTTCAGGAGCTGACACTGGATTAAGCAGGACCACAGATATTGCCTCATTCACAGAGCTCCTTTCTAGAGGCTGAGGCTGAGGTCACCCTAGAACCAGCCTGATGTCTGCAGAGTGATCATTTGACATTCTATTCTAGCACTGATGGTAGGGGTGTGGGGAGAGGCTTGTTCTGCTTTCTGCTCTAACCAGATGCCAAGTTA
>NW_007869352.1:0-593 GCF_000696425.1 Galeopterus variegatus
ACAGAGAGGAACAGCATACAAATGTGTTGGAAAAGAATTGAAGTATTTTTCTGCATTCTATCAGTAAAACATGATTGAGACCTTAGGAATGGAGCTTTTTTGTTTTTTATGCCGCTATTTATTTTATTGTATCAATAGAAACTTTTGCTTAGACTGAACAGAAGCTTTTACTTAAAACTGAACTGAATAAATAACATTTTTCTATAAAAGGAAGACCAACTTTTCAATTACAATGAATTTAATATACTCTTTACTGATATCAAAAGGGTCTCCTTATGGAAAAGAACAACAGCGAAGGAAGAGAGGAGAACAATCTCATGTGTAGAGCCCACTGGGAGCTTCAAAATGAAATGATGACTTCAATTGTAAAATAATTCCTCCCAACTTCAATACGTTTTATTGGCTCTGTGTTCATGTGTCTAGTTGTATGAGCTGTATGAGCACGTTTCTCACAAATAAGAATTTGTGTGGACATTAAGAATTTTAACTTAGGCAGAAAAATTATCATATGCTCATCCTAGCACCAAGCACATGCATGGGTTTTTTTTTTTTTTTTTTTTGTCTTTTTTCCGTGTCCGGCAACGGATCGCAAC
>NW_007869353.1:0-593 GCF_000696425.1 Galeopterus variegatus
TGAAAATACAGTTCTGAGAATGAACAACAGATAGTGCAGGTTCCTTATGTGGAACATGGAAGAAACACACATGGAAAGAGGAAGTCATCGGCATACAGTGCTAATTATACCACAAATGGATGGGATACCAACGGGGGGCAGACAGCTTAACAGAGAGATCAGGAAGGAAGAAGGTGACAGAGAACCCTGCTCAACCACTGTCATCCGAGTAACAGAGTGATGGCCAAGTCTGTGCCCTCTTAAGAGAGACACCAAAGGTTTCACACTGCAAGGGAAAATACTTGTAGACGTCATTAAAATATTTCAGCCATGTCAATAAACAAATAAACAAGCAAATAACAAAAACATGTGGGGGATCAGGGGCAGCAGGCCCCAAACCTCCCAGTAGCCCCTTTTAGCCCCCCTCCACAGGATGAGCAAGAGAGGGAACCGGTAGGATGACTCCTGCCACCCTAGTGGCCGGGAGAGCTGGAGAGGAAGGTGAGGATGCCACCTGCCTATTCAGCCCACAGAGAGACACTCAGACGCGGCGGGGGTTCCGTCAAGCAGTTCTGTTTATTTTCACACAAGCACCTGCTTTTATAAGCATATGG
>NW_007869354.1:0-593 GCF_000696425.1 Galeopterus variegatus
GTTCTACAAAATATAGTACTCTTAAGGAGACAAAACTTGCAAAGAAAGTAATTAGAAAGTAGTTCAAGACTGTACCTAAATATATTTCGTCAAATTTTAAATTGGGCAAAGCTCTGGAATATAGGAATTCTAAGCATTGACTACATTCTGGAATTTGAACTCTGGCCAGGTGAGTGGCTAGGATCTGTTGATAAAAACAACGGCTGTCTGAAATTTGCAATGTTTGTGCAGAAATGGGATCTCTATGTGTCCATCCCGAAGGACCTGTGAGGAGGAGCACTTCCTCCCCCACCCAGACGTGTACAGCCCAGACTAGTTAAATAGACTCTGGAGGTGAAACTGTCATTACTCACTCACTAAAAAAATGAACTTGGAGAAATGGAAGAGAGAGCAGTTTCTTGTCTGTGAAAGCATATGGAAATGGTGATAGAGATCAGGTATGGCTGTATTTATTAACTATTACTGATGCAGAACCACTTCATACCATGTCAGAGCAGAATAAATTGGGTAACAATGGGATGACAGCATCATCTAATTTAACATCAGTGTTGCTTAATAGTTACATTTTAGCTGCCAAGTAGGGCGCATGGAGT
>NW_007869355.1:0-593 GCF_000696425.1 Galeopterus variegatus
GTATAGAAATGTAAATCCCTGAGCTGCCACCTACCCAAAGCTGTAATGTTTTATTATTTTGGATGAGGTTTATTCTATGAGGAAAGCACAAGCTCCAGACCAAGAATGGGTCAAGAATGTTCAGAACCTACAGCACCACCTTCCACATATGAGGGAAGGTCCCAAGACAAAGTTCCCTTTATGCAGGTCTTTAAATACTGCCCAGATGCTCAACTTGGATCTGCTAAGGTCTTCCTACCTAAACTCAGAAGATGACCTCTCAACATCCATTTCCAGCTTGTCATTCTGTAAAAATCTAAAATTTTATTTCATCTGAAACACTGGCCCCTAACTTAACTTTCATTAGGCTGCCCTGCATGCTACATAAATAATTTATCCCTTTCCAGTTGCTCCTGTTGGCAATAACATAGAAGTGAAGAAAGCCACATATAGAGACTGCTGGTCATAACATTCCCTTGTGCAAAATCCTCCAATGGCATCCCCCCCCCACGGTGTGGAATAAAATATGAACATCTTACTGTGGCTTACAAGGTCCTACATCATCTGGCACCTGCCCACCTGTTTGACTTCACTGCAGACAATTTTACCTGTTC
>NW_007869356.1:0-593 GCF_000696425.1 Galeopterus variegatus
ACCCCAGTTAGACTGGCCATTATCAAAAAGACAGAGAATAACAAATGCTGGCGAGGATGTGGAGAAAGAGGAACCCTCCTACACTGTTTGTGGGACTGTAAATTAGTGCAGCCTTTATGGAAACGGTATGGAGGATCCCAAACAACTACAGATAAAACTGCCACACAACCCAGCCATCCCACTGCTGGTTGTGTACCTAAAGGAATGGAAATGGTCATACCTGCACTCCATGTTCATTGCAGCTCTATTTACAATGGCCAAGATATGGAACCAACCTAAATGTCCATCTATGGATGACTGGATGAGGAAAATGTCATATATATACACAATGGAATACTACCCTGCCATAAAAAGAATGAAATTCTGCCATTCACAGCAACATGAATGAACTTAGAGAAAATTGTGTTAAGTGAAATAACCACGCACAGAAATAGAAATACATGTCCTCAGTCATAGTGGGAGCTAAAAAAAAAAAAGGAAAGAAAAAAAGAAAGATACAACAATCACAATAATTCTTTGAACTTTCAAAAGTAGAGAATGGAATGGAAGCCACCAGAGGTAGAAAAGGGGGAGGTGGAAGGGTGGTTAGTGAT
>NW_007869357.1:0-593 GCF_000696425.1 Galeopterus variegatus
CATGCTTAATTAGCAATTTCTACAATAAATATATGCAGCTCTTTATATGTCCCAGTCATTGTTATAGATGATTGGAGTATATTGGTGGATAAAAGCAGGCATGGGTTCCTGCCCTTCTATTGCTGACATTCTAGAGGAAGATACAAGGAACAATAAACAGAATAAATAAGTAAACTATACAGCTTATTAGACATTGAAAAGAGCTGTGCAAGATGGCAGAGTTGTTGCAAGTTTCAGTACGGCAGACAATGTGGGTCTTGATGAGAATGTGGCATTTAAGTAAAGACTTGAAGAAGGTTCAAGAAATAGCAACAGCAAGGACTGTAAAAAGTGTAAATGATGGTGTGTGAGAAAACAAATAGCAAGATGGACAGCAAAATCTATTTTTAAATCATGGGCCTTTCTGGCTTCAAAGCTTAAATAATAGAATCCCAGCCAAGGAAACAAAGAATTTTGAGTTCAAATCTTATAGGACTCATTTCAAGCTTAAGAGAGATTTAAAGTTTCAAGTTACGAGAATTCAAAAAAATTACTCTCTCTCTCTCTCTCTCTCTCTCTCTCTCTCTCTGGGTTCTAGTTTTTTTCATCTGTAA
>NW_007869358.1:0-593 GCF_000696425.1 Galeopterus variegatus
TGACCCCTGTCTTAGGGTCAATATTAAGAAATCAGATAAGTAACATTGGGCCTATTTAGAGATAATCCATTGGTGAAACATTACACATGAGATCAGTTGATAATATACATTACTGAATAATCTTTGATGAATCCTCTAAGAAGAACTTGGGTAGAGGGTGCAAAGGTCTTGTGGAAAGAAAAGGCATGGCATATTCAAGAAAATAAAATTAATAGTTAGAATTTTAAAATAAAATTAATAATTAATAGTTAATCAATCAATCAATTAATTAAATTGATTAAATCATTTAAGTTAAAATTTTTAGTTTTTGGTAAATTTTTAATTTCTAATAATTTTTTAATTAATTAAATATAAAAAATAAAAATTTAAATATAAATAATTTAATTAATAAAATTAATAGAATACTGAAACAAAGAGTTTAAGAGATGGTTGAGGAGAGATGAAGCCACAAGAACCAATCACTTAAGCCACATTAAGGAGTTTCAACCCTGTCCTAATGAGAAGAAGAACTATAAAGTGTTCTAAGCAGGATGTTGATATGATAAAAATTAGATTTTTGCAAATTTATTCTGGGCTGTGGTGTGAAGAACAGA
>NW_007869359.1:0-593 GCF_000696425.1 Galeopterus variegatus
CCCTACATAGTTGGTCAAATGACATTTTGACAAGGTTGCCAAAATAATCAATAGGAAAGGATAGTCTTTTCAACAAATGGTACTGGAAAAACTGAATATTTCCATACAAAAGAATGAAGTCAGATCCTTACCTAACACAACATACAAAAATTAACTCAAAATCTACCAAAGACCTATATATAAGGTTAAAATTACAAAATTCTTTGAAAAAAACAGGACAAAATCATCATGACATGAGTTTCTTACGTATGACCCAAAGGCACAGGAAACAAAAGAAAAAATGAACAATTTGGACTTTATGAAAATTAAATTATTTTTGTGCGTCAAAAGACAGAAACAACATAGTAAAAATACAAACCACAGAATGGGGAAGTTATTTGAAAATCATATACCTTATAAGGGATTAGTATCCAGAATATATAGAAACTCCTAAAACTCAACAACAAAAAGTCCAATTCAAAAATGGACAAGGATTTTGAATAGACATTTCTCCAAATGACCAGTAAGCACGTGAAAAGATGCTCAACATCATTAACATTATAGAAATGCAAATCAAAACCACAATGAAATACCACTGTATCCATTAGGATGGC
>NW_007869360.1:0-593 GCF_000696425.1 Galeopterus variegatus
AAGAAAGTCTGGTTAAGGAAGATAACGGTTTCAGAAATAATTTGTTGCCAGGTGTAGACGGAAGAGCACTGGTTGGCGGCATTTATCTTTGAAGAAAGGGTTTCTTCTTGCTGAGAAATGTGAGTATGTACAGCACATAAGGAAACGGGAATTTTTATGAGGACATATGTGCGGGAGATTTCAAATTGTCCGCAGGGGAGAGAACCGACCCCGACGTCGCAGTAGAAAGATCCAGCAACTACCCAAGCCCACGTGGGGTCCCAGAGGTTATGAATGAATAATCAGTATGTGTACCTGTCCCACCAGTTCCCAACCAGCCGAAAGATTTGGTTGATATATTGTGGCACCTTCGGATCATGAATCCAACACGACCAGTATGGGCATCCCCCATAAGTTTCCAGCCACCAGCGACAATAATCTTTGGTTTGATCAAAAAGAAAACATAGATATGGGTATGAGGCTTGAGGGATTAATTTACTCCCTGTAAGGGGGATGGTAACGAGACTTCAGCATCCAGCTGGAGAACAGTCCGCCGTGGAAGGGAGTAGTGTGGTTTTACCTTGTTTACCTTGTTTCCCTGTAAGAGTTTCTCT
>NW_007869361.1:0-593 GCF_000696425.1 Galeopterus variegatus
GTAGAAATGATGGTGGCAACAGCGGGATGGGGGATTGAAATAGCCTGTGGAATTATTTTCTAAACTCAAGAATGCTATAAAAACATTAGCTGTCACTATGATACTCAGATACCTATCTCCCCCTTTGCTTTGTAGTTAAATAAAAACATTAAATAACATAAGCATTTGCGGTAGTATGTGAAAATAACACAAAGAGGAAAATTCCTAAAATTTCAAACATCTAAACTCAATTTATCATCCCCCACCCCACCCCCCCAGAATACTATTGCTAAAGCACTTCCTACTGTGCCTTTCCCGCTGCCAACTACGCATCATGGGATGGCGCGTGCATAGGTGTAATAGTTACCAAATGCAGGGCGAGAGAGAGGCACGATGGACAGCAGGGAGAGTTGACATGAGCCCGCCTGCTTTAGAAGGCTGTTCCCAAGCCACGGAAGGCCAGACATTCTGGTCTGCGCGTAGATGTTCCAATCTAATGCTGTAGTTCTGTTTTTGAGGTCAACATCAGTTATTTCTCAATCCTATCCCTTCAGTGCTGTGGTTAGAGAAAATCCTTCCCAGAGACCTGAAAATTATCCATGAAAAGTCATTTC
>NW_007869362.1:0-593 GCF_000696425.1 Galeopterus variegatus
GCAGGCTCCACCCTCTTCCCAGGAGTCATTCTGCTGAGTTCCCATCATGCAGTGCACTCGGTTCTTCCTCTGCATTGATCCTGTGCAGAATAGCTGAAGGTGAAGTGTTATTTCAGCCTAGATATTTTCTTATTTCTCTCTTCGTCATGCCCTCCTTAAAGGCTCCTTTGGATGTCCAGATGGGTGTAGGAGGACATTTCCCACACTCCCACATTCCTTAAACACATGTCTACCTAAGCCCTTGCTCATTGTACTGTAGTATTATATATATATATGTGTGTGTGTCTTCCCCAATAAGATGGAAGGTCCTTGAGTGCATGAATGGGTCTTTTTATTCTTTTAATTACGAAAGCCTAGCACAGGGATGGAACAGAGTAAAAAATGTCTGGTGAGTTTTTCTTAAATAAAACACAAGTACAAGGCTTGATCCTCTAGGTGGCACCATTTCCTGTAGAATCTGAAAGCTGTCTGAACATTTGCCATGTACATTGGTTGGTAGGAGGAGCCCTTAAGTCTCATTCATGAATTCCTCGCACAAAGTGACCAAAATGAAATGAAATTTCACTTGCGGTCATACTAGATCAAAATGAATG
>NW_007869363.1:0-593 GCF_000696425.1 Galeopterus variegatus
AGTTGATTTTGATAGATGGCAAGAGGTATGGATATAGTTTTATTCTTCTGTGTTCTACACATAGATATCTAGTTTTCCCAGCACCAATTATTGAAGAGATTCTCGTTTCTTTATTGTATGTTATTGGTGCCTTTGTCAAAGATCAGTTGGCTGTAAACATGTGGGTTGATTTATGGATTCTCTATTCTGTTCCATTGATCTGTGTGTCTGGTTTCTTGCCAGTATCATGCTGTTTTAGTTACTATAACTTTGTAGTATAGTTTGAAGTCAGGTAGTGTAATGCCTCTGGCTTTACTTTTTTTGCTCAAGATTGCTTTGGCTATTCAGAGTCTTTCATTGTTCCATATGAATATTAGGATTGATTTTCCTATTTCTGTGAAAAATATTATTGGTGTTTCGATGGGGATTGCATTGAATCTGCAGAAGGCTCTGGGTAATATGGACATTTTTACTATGTTGATTCTTCCAACCCATGAACAAGGAATATATTTCTATCTTATTGTGTCTTCTTTAATTTCTTTCATCAGTGATTTGTAGTTCTCATTGTATAGATCTTTCATCTCCTTTTTTTTTTTTTTTTTTTTTTTTTTTTT
>NW_007869364.1:0-593 GCF_000696425.1 Galeopterus variegatus
CTCCCATAGCCCAGGCTGGGCTTATGTACACCAAAGTGAAAACTCTTTACTGTACCTGGTACTCCTGTACTTAATATTTGTAACCAGTGCATAGACACAGCTGAAAAAAAACTTGAAACTTCTAGAAAAGACATTAAAATTTGTTTCCTAATTCGTGAGTTTAGATATTTTCTAAGCTTGTCACTTAAAAGTCTTAAAATCTTGCTCTTCTCACGGGCTTGTTCAAAATAGCTCCTACCCCCATCCCTAAAGGAAGCCTGCCTGTCACTATTATTTAGTCTAGAGCTGTGTCAAGTTGTTGGAGACAGAGTCTTTACATCATTTCCTAATTTTCCTTCTTGAAACTGCACTTATTTGCTTTGATATAAAAAATAGCTTGAAAATTGATTTATTAATTAAATATTTACAAAGCACCTACTAAGAGGCAGGCAGGCTTATGGGGAAGGGGACAGTGCTGAGCTGTGGAGTCTGATCTTTCCCCTCCTGCACTGCACGGTCTGGCTCCCCTGTCAACATTCGCTGCCCCTACCAGTGCTAGAAATCATTGCTATGATCATTTCTGTTTGTACAGACCTCATTCCAGGGGCCTACTA
>NW_007869365.1:0-593 GCF_000696425.1 Galeopterus variegatus
CACTGAGGGTTGCGATCCATTGCCGGACACGGAAAAAGACAAAAGACAAAAAAAAAAGAACTCTTATGTAACACTGAGGCATCCTGACTGGTGTTCTTTGGGCCTTGCAAGTACTTGAATAAAACCACAAATTAGTTAAGTAACAATAGTGGGAGCTCAGTTTAAATAAAAGCAGTGTATTTTTAGATGAGGATCAAACTTCAAATTAGGTGACCTCTTCATGCCAGGCATTGCAGTGGAGTGATATAAGATATCCATATCTTTGGAGTTTACCATTAAAGAGACCTGCTTTATGTTGGTCAAAGCTATAATTTTATTTTCCTTTCCATTTTCACTGACATTCATTTATTTGATGTTGGTGTATTACTTTTACAAGGACCTAAATACTTATCTTGCTACAGTTCTTGTCTCAAATCATCAGCCAGTGACATTGTATATTTCATTTCAAGGAACATTTATTGAGCATCTACTATGTGCAAAGAACTTTGAAAATGAGTCAGACCTGGGGCCGGCCCGGTGGCGCACTGGATAGGTACGCCGCTTGGGAAGCACGGCGGCGCTCCCGCCTGAGGGTTCGGATCCCACATACAGAC
>NW_007869366.1:0-593 GCF_000696425.1 Galeopterus variegatus
GTGCCAGGCTGGGTCATGTGCATGCAAGTCGCGAGCTAGGCAATTGGGAAAGATCCCAGGAACCACTGGCAGAGTTGACAGGTTCATTGCCATGCAAGCTCTGTCCTCAGCTTCCTCAGCTTCTTCACCAGTAGTAGCAGCAGCTTGCAGCAACCTTTAGCAGATCCATCAGCAGTGGCGGTGGCCTCCCGGAGCATCCCGGGGGGCCCTGGCAGCAACAGCTTGCAGCAACAGCCTCCAGCAGCAGTAGTGGCCTCCCCATGGCCCGCCCCCCAGGAGCATCCTGGGGGTATCCCAGGGGTGGGGAGTGCTGTGACTCAGAGCCACTCATCCTTTATACTTAAGTCTGATAACCCAGGAACACCTGAGTGTGAGTCAGACAACCCAGGAACACCTGGATGCCCATGTGCATCCACATTAGGCAACAGCCAAGGAACACCTGGGCACATGTGCACAGTTATATTTACATCAAATGCTTGGCAAGATTCCAAACATCCAATGGAATCCCTGACCATTTACTTTTCATTTTCCATACAATATGTAATCAGGTAATATATGTAATTACATGATGGAGTTTGGATGTGTTTTCCCCT
>NW_007869367.1:0-593 GCF_000696425.1 Galeopterus variegatus
TGCTTGGCAATAAAACTCTTCCACTCAGCAATCAATCCTGGCTCTCTAACAGTCATTTTTTAATAACAGTTATTTGTGCTTTCTCTTTTTTTTTACATTAGCATTCTTGTCAAGAAGTTATCAATTTCATAAATCTTTTCAAAGAACCACCTTTAGCCTTTTTAGTGCCTCTATATTTTGTGTTTGTTTTCTATTTTATTAATTTTTGTTTTGATCTTTATTGTTTTCTTTCTTCTATTTTGTTTGTGTTTATTTTGCTGTTCTCTTTCTAAATTCTTGGAATAGATGCTCAACTCAGCCCCTTTTTCTTTTCTTTTCTAATATATTCATAAAAGCTACTGAATTTCCTCTAAGTATTGCTTGTGTTGCATTTTCAATTGATATTTTCATAATCTTCCAATTCAAATTGTTTTGAATTTTCACAATCTTTGACCCATGGGCTATTTAGGAGTATGTTTGTGATGGTTAATTGTAGGTGTTAACTTGATTGGGTTAAGGGATACCCAGATAGCTAGTAAGGCATTATTTCTGGGTATGTCTGTGAGGGTATTTACAAAAGAGATTGGCATTTGAATCAGTGGATTGAGTAAAGA
>NW_007869368.1:0-593 GCF_000696425.1 Galeopterus variegatus
CAAATGTTCTCTGACTATAAATGAATATACAATATGCAGTACATTCATATAGAATGGAATACTTGGCCTTGGAAAGTAATATATTAAGATCACATACTACGACACCGATTACCGTTGAAAACATTATACTAAGTAAAAGAAGCCAGATATAAAAGTTTACATATTGTATGATTCCAGCATATTGAAACATCAGAATAGGCTAATTCGTAGAGAGTAGATTAGTGGCTCCCAGTGGCTCACGGGAGGTGAGATTGGGAATGTGACTGCTAATGGGTGTGGGTTTTTTTTAATGGAATGATGAAAGTGTACTAGAATTTATCAGTCGAAGCAGTTACATAATTTTGTAACACTACTAAAAACCAATGAGCTGTACACTTTAAAATGTACACTATTAACTGGAAGTTTTATTCAGTATTTTGAATTTAAAGGACAGAAAATATAGTATGGAAGCTTTTGGAAATCTTCACAAATCATGTAGCATTAATATTGGCCTTCAAATTTTTGTGAAATATAAATATTAGAGGAGAAATGCAATGACTTGAGGAAAAGCGTAAGAGAGAAATATAGAAATATGGATGGTGTGAGTAGAGGAC
>NW_007869369.1:0-593 GCF_000696425.1 Galeopterus variegatus
AGAAAATGCTACTATAAATCAAATGTTTACAAAAATGGATCATGACTAGACCACAAAAAAACTTCAATTTACTGCACAAAGCACAAATCATATAGAACAAGTTCCTGAAGGAAATACAAAAACAAAAAGGAAAGAAAAAGGAAAGAGAAATAGCAGAGGCTTTAAAACATCCAGCCACTTGAAATGTAAATTATATTTTTCTAAATGATTAAAAATCTTGCAGTAGAAGGAACATTTAGATTTAAAGACAGTGGAAGTCACCATAAAAGCAAGTCAATAAAAATAAGTAAATAAAATTTTAAACTTCAGAAATCAAAAAACACAACAGACAAAATTAAAAGGTAGACAATAACAAAATTAAAAGGTAGATAATAAACTCTTAAAATATATTTGCTAGGAACACACAAAAAATTAACATCCTTAAAAACAAGAGCTCTTACAAAGCAGTGAGAAAAATACTCGTACTAATACTACAATTTTAATGGTAAATGATATTAATATACAATTCAATAATGATGAAATAGAAAGGGGTTATTAAATATTTAAATAATTTAACCTCCCTAAGAAAGAATGGTAATTTAAAACAAAATACC
>NW_007869370.1:0-593 GCF_000696425.1 Galeopterus variegatus
CTATGGTATTACATATCAAAGCCATGCAAGACCTAAAGCCTTTAATATGGCTAGTCTAGGACCTCTAGGGGTCAGACCACAACTTTTGTTATTCATTATTACCAGGAACAGCCTGGGACATTTAGTACTTTAAAAGACTGAGTGAGACCTAGAGGTCATTCGAACACTTCAAAAGCCCTCTTGTCCAGTCAAAAATCTCAGGGCTTTTTCACTGGACAAACTTCTTCAAGCACGGTTGAGCCTAACCAACTAATCTATGTTTAGATACTGTTAACTTGCCTCTAAACTTTCCTTTCTTCAGACACTAACCCTCACCCCCACACTACCTACCCCCATGTTCTAATTAAGTACCTGCCAGTATGAATTTATCCTTGATTGGAAACTTTCTTGATCTGGGATCGCTAAGTAATCCAACCCTCTTAAGAAGTCAAGACCATATTTAGCTTGACCAGAGAAAAAACTTGTGCTGCCTGCTTGCTTCAACCCTATGGTTTTGCTGGACTCTGTAGTCAGTGGAATTAACTCTTTAGGTCCCATCTTTGTCCATCTTCCCTCCAGCCTCATTTTGATCAAATTAGGTGCCGTGATCTTTT
>NW_007869371.1:0-593 GCF_000696425.1 Galeopterus variegatus
AGGGATAAAAGAAAAATAAAGTCAACTGAAATGTCAACCAATACTACTATCTTAATTTTCCAATCCATGCTGTGTAGCAGACCAATATTGAATCAATGTTCTAAAAAGTAGGAAAGACACCCAGAATTTTGGGTGTAAAACTCCAGTATCTTTTTGAAATTTCCATGCGATTTGTTCCTAAATATATATATATATATATAGAGAGAGAGAGAGAGAGAGAGAGAGAGAGAGAAAAGCAACTTTGCTTGATGGCTATTCTTTCCCTGAAGTGTGCCAGATGCCTCATTCCTTGTAATAACTAGCTGGTTACTGACCTCTCTTGTGCCCAATGGTAGAGGAACTAAACAGTTCATTTGCAAATTATGGTTATAGCTATTCTGTTCTGTAACAAAGAATCATCTTTAAACTTCTAAAGCTACCACCTGAGAGGCTCCATCTGGTAGTATGACAATTTTAGATACACAAAAACTGAGCATCCAGATTTCAAACTGTCGTGAGCTAGTAAGCTAGAGTGCTAGCTGTCACCGAGGCACTGCACTAGCAGATCACATGCACTCGTTCTTATTATTAGCACAATACTAGATTATGGTAAT
>NW_007869372.1:0-593 GCF_000696425.1 Galeopterus variegatus
CTATTCAGTGATATAATAATGGAAAACTTCTCTGGTATAGGGTGAGACCTTCGGATCCAGGAGGCTCAAAGATCCTCAAACAGATTCAATCCAAAAAGATCCTCTCTGAGACACATTATAGTCAAACTGGGAAAGCTCAAAGACAAAGAAAGAATCCTAAATGCAACAAGAGAAAAGTGTCAAGTCACCCGTAAGGGAGCCCCCATTAGACCTAACAGCAGACTTCTCAACAGAAACTCTGAAGGCTAGAAGAAAACAGGATGATATATTCAAAATACCAAAAGAAAATGCCAGCCAAGAATACTATACCAAGCAAGGCTATCCTTCAGAAATGAGGTAGAAATAGTATATATCCCAGACAAACAAAAACTGCAGAAGTTCACGGCCACACAACCAGCCCTTCAAGAAATCTTCAAGGGAGTCCTATACCTGGAATCCAAAAAACAATAATCACTACCATGAATACACGAGACAAAACAAAACCCACTGGTAGAACAAAAATGCAAATGAGAAAGAGAAGGAAACTAAACCGTACCACCACAAAGAACCAACAAACATAAAAGGCAAACAATAAAAGGGGAAGAAAGGAACAA
>NW_007869373.1:0-593 GCF_000696425.1 Galeopterus variegatus
AAATAAGGATCAGTAGTTACCCAAATAAACCTGTGTGGTGGTTGAGAAGACTAGCTGCGGTAACAGATGTGCAAGCTTTTTGTTAACTTTTAATCATTCAACATGGGGAAATTGTCATGACTTGTTTGTTGGGACTACCACGGGCAGCCTCCAAGGCTATGAAATAGGGAAAATACAGCTCACTACAGAGAGCAGACTATTAAATCAGTCAGTGCACAATGGATCAGAGATGGGTTTTGGTCAGCATGTGACTGATGATAGCTTCATTGGAGGCTTTATCATATCCATGGTAAGATTTTGCCAACCAGAATATGAGTTGGTTTGGTCAGAACTAGACAAGGAAACATCCAAAGGGCAAGTCCTAGCAATTCCCTTGCAAACATTGACTGGGGAGGGATACTCTGGTTTGGTGATTTTCTTTGCCATGCCTTATGGCAGAATTTCCCTGTTGTGAGGACAGGTGCCTCCATCTGTAAGAGCTTGATGTCATTAAAGGTTCATGTTCTCTGGACAATGCCTTGGTCCTAATTTTTTTTTCACTAAGCAACTTTGTGAGTGCATAGTTTGATTTTTTATGTGACTGATCTAGAGAG
>NW_007869374.1:0-593 GCF_000696425.1 Galeopterus variegatus
TTGTGGGCAGAAATCCATCTAGAGTCCTCCCCGGGGTGGGGAGTGGGGGGCTAGGAAGGCCGGAGGGGAAGGGACAGAGGAAAGGCCAAGGTGGATCTCGGAAGAGAAGGGGGAGAGGGCAGAGCCGGGGTGATTAAGTGGGAGGCAGACAGGCTGGGGCAGCAGAGGGGGGGCCAGAAGGGGGGGGCAGAGGGGGGGCCAGAAGTGGGGGCTGAGGGAGAAGAATGGGGGGGAATCAGAGCCCTAAGAACCTAGAGACTGAGGTGCTGAGGACTCAGGGAGTGGAGGAGGTGCAGGTGGCACCTCCTGTTTCCCCTTGAGACCAGGTGAGGGGAATGCGATCGAGTAGAGCTGACTGTGGACCCTTCTCGAAGGTGGGGGATTGAGAGAGACAGCTTGGGGGACTGCAAGGCACTGGGACCAGGAGTCCAGGAAAAGGGATAGCTTGAGAGAGAAGGTTGTGGAAGAGAACTGGGGATTGGAAAAAGATTGAGACTGAGCAAGGATGGGAGAAGGGAAACTGGGCAAGGGCCAGGACCAAGGGGGTGGCTGGGGCATGGGTGGGGACACTAAGCTCAGTCGGCTCACACCTC
>NW_007869375.1:0-593 GCF_000696425.1 Galeopterus variegatus
TTAAAATAAAAAAGGAAAAAAATATGCTTTATATACTAAGAGCATACAAAACTAAAAATTTTTAAAACAGATATTTCAAATAGCATCAAAAAACATCAGATACCTAAGAATAAATCTAATGAAAGGAGTGCAGGACTTCTATCTACAAGAAAACAAATAAAACCTAAAGAAATGGAGAAATATACCGTCTTCATGTACTGGAAAAATCACTACTGTTAAGATGCCAGTTCTCCCTAGACAGATTCTTGTCAATCTCAATCAAAATCTCAATTGACTTTTCTTTGTGAGAATCGCCAGAATAATTTTTTAAATTACAGGAAAATTCAAAAGACTTAGAATGGCCAAAACAATTTTGAGGAAGTTGGAATAGTGTGCTACCTGTTTGCAAAACTTACTATAAAGGTATAGTAATCAACAGTATGGAATTCATATCAGGATAGACAAATAGATCACACAACAGAACAGAATCCAGAAATAGACATGTATTAAGTCAACTGATTTTCAACAAAGGCATCAAGGAAATTGAATGAAGAAAACCTTTCAAAAAATAGTGCTCAATATTCATATGAAAAAAATAAACTGTTACCTTACCT
>NW_007869376.1:0-593 GCF_000696425.1 Galeopterus variegatus
ACGCCGTTTCCGGTGCCAGATATGTAGTGCTACTTGCAGTTCCTTCGGGGAATATAAACACTACATGAGGGTTTCCCGGCACATTATCCGCAAGCCTCGGATTTCTGAGTGCAAACCATGTGGCGCCATGTTCACCAACTCTGGAAATTTAATCGTGCACCTGAGGAGTCTGAACCATGAAGCATCAGAGCTAGCAAACTACTTCCAGAGCAGTGATTTCCTAGTACCGGACTACTTAAACCAGGAGCAAAAAGAGACCCTTGTTCAGTATGATCTTGGAGAACATGGTTTTGAAAGCAACTCCTCTGTTCAAATGCCTGGAATTTCACAGGTCTCCTCGACCCAGAATTGCGAAAGCACTTTTCCCCTGGGGTCTCTTGGTGGGCTAGCAGAAAAGGAGGAAGAAGTGCCAGAGCAGCCAAAGACCAGTGCTTGTGTTGAAACAACCGGAGATGGCCCCCCAAAATCAGAGCTGACTTCTATAACTATCAAGTAATTTTGCAGTTTGGCTTCATTTTTGGTTTTTGGAAAGTGCCTGTGCTTGGTCTTGTACATTTAAATTTAATTTAGATTTTTTAAACAAACAAAAAAAA
>NW_007869377.1:0-593 GCF_000696425.1 Galeopterus variegatus
CTTGGCATCTACACTGTCCATACCGGCCCCAGGCCTCAGGAAAAGTTGAACGTGCCAACAGAGCTCTAAAAGACATCCTTACCAAACTTTCTCTGGAACTTCACCTTGACTGGATCCGCCTCTAACCACTAGCCTTGTTCAGACTCAGGATCCTCCCAAAGAAACCTTCAAACCTCTCCCCTTTTGAAATTATGTATGGGAGGTCCCCTTTACCTCCAGGGATCATCCCTAAACAAGGAACCATACCCTCCAACCTGGCTATCCCGTTACTCTCCCACCTTTGAGCTGAACTCTGGAAACACCAGGATTGGCTATTGCCTAATCCTGCCTCCTCCCAAAACACCCCCACAGTACACCCTGGGGATTTAGTCTACACCTCCCCAGAGCCACAAGATCCTTTAACTCCTAAGTGGGAGGGCCCTTACCCAGTCATTCTCTGCACCCCCACAGCTGCCAAACTTTCTTTACCAAACAACCAAATAACTCCATGGATCCACATTTCCAGGTTAAAACACTGCCCTCAAGGCTCACCGACAAGTGGGCCTGAAGTCCAGACCAAGCCCTCTCAAGAAAGCTATTCCTGCACCCCTCAT
>NW_007869378.1:0-593 GCF_000696425.1 Galeopterus variegatus
GATAAATGTCAGTTCCTTATTATTCTAGTTCTCTACAACAAGCCTCAGAAAAGTGTTTTCACAAGAATCCACTGGGTAATTTAAATAACAACAAATAAAATGTCTGTTAGTTAAAAAATGACAATACCTGAAGTTATATTGTTCATTGTAGTTATGCTAGATCATGATATTGACTCTTGTGTATTAAAATTTGTCATTTTTTCCTAAGGTGAAATAGAAGTTATTAGACATTAAATAGAATTGTAATTTCCCTTCAAATTTTATTTAAACTATTTTTGTTCTCACTAACCACATCACTGACTATCTAGGAGTAAATTAGCTTCCTTGAAAAGGAATGAAAAATAATCCCTTCCTTGAAAGGAATATCAAGATAAAACAATCAAAATGTTTGATACTTATTCTTTAGAAGAATCTATCATCTGAATATTAACAAAGATTAAATTTTGGCTTGGTAGTATTAGGGTGTCTCTTCAAGATTTTGTTTTCTCTATAGGTGATAGGATGATTCTTATGAACTTTAATTATGGGACCGAATCTTAGGTCTGCCTGTCTACTACTAACCCTGATCACATAACTGTAAGCATAAAATGCAT
>NW_007869379.1:0-593 GCF_000696425.1 Galeopterus variegatus
TATACAGTTCACCAAAACAACGTATTGACAGTTGAGATCCTGTGATCTATGCCTGAAATTCTGATTCGGTAGTCTTAGAGTGGGGCCCCCAAAATCTTCATTTTTGAAAAAGAATCATCTGATGCAGGGGATCTTCAAACACCCTTTCAGAAATGCTGCTCTAGTTTCTCTAAGCTAAATCTCTGAATCAAGTTAGAACAAGAGTTTGTGAAATGCTCAACTCCACTGGTTTAGTTATTTGAAACAAACAGTTAGGCTTGTGAATTAATTTTGCTTTCTCAAATTCTTCCACTTAAAAAAATGTTTACATGAAGAAGGCCCCTGAAATATCTTCAAAAACTGGAATTTAAATCTTGGACCATTATGATATTCAATATTTCTCATTTTGGCATTCATATATAATGTCAAAATGTCTGATGTAGAATGCTTATAATTTAAATAAATATAAAAGTAAAATGATTAAAACAGCAGCCTGGGATGAGACAACTCACATACAAGTGCACGTGAAAAAGATTTTTCACGTGAACTTGTATATTTCTTTCTTTTTTTTTTTTTTTTAAAAAGATGACCGGTAAGGGGATCTTAACCCTTGA
>NW_007869380.1:0-593 GCF_000696425.1 Galeopterus variegatus
AGATATTTTCTGGTTTCTTGAGAATGATCTAGTCATAGGGACCAATGTTTCTTTTCAGTTTCAAGAATATTACAGAAAATTTACACTCTTGGAATTAAACTTCTCAACGAGTTGATTGAAAGTCTTACCTGAGCAGGTAATTTTGACTTCTTCATAGTTTTCACAAGGAAGTCCACCCCATTGCCAATTTTTGCAGTCCCAAAGAGAAGTTTCATTTCCATTACAGCTGCTTACAAACAGCCATATGTTTGTAGCCTTAATTTTGGAATGCGCTTGATAGGATGTTTTGAGTGCAGATCCACACCCCAGCTGCTTGCAAACTATATCAGATTCTTTCAGTCCCCAGCCTCTGTCACACACCTTCCCTAACAGTTTCTGAATTTCCACCTCCACTGTCCCAGCACAGCGGCTGCCTCCACCTACAAGTCTCAGCTCCAGATCTGAACCATCTGCAAAAGAAACATAGTTTTAGGCATAGATACATATGAAAGATAGCTTCCAAAGGGTATTTTTTGTCTCCCTCCTTCCTAGATACTGAAACACTAGAAATTATGTCTTACCTATTTCTGAACTTTTAAAGAAACAGCAGATAT
>NW_007869381.1:0-593 GCF_000696425.1 Galeopterus variegatus
TTTTTTTTTTTTTAGTAAGCTTTTAGGAATATTTGAGTTTTAAAAAAACAGGTGTATTATTTTGATAAGATCTTGATTCACTTTTTAAAAATAAAAAATTATGAAACATAAGTCTTGCCTTCCAAGAGCATCAATTAAATAAAAAAAATTTAATTCCTTATTTAGTTGGGCAGTTCCTAAATCATGAGAGTCTGAACTAGAGGCTATCTAAAAGGCAGCACTTCTGACACTAACGTTGTACATTCCAAGAAGCCATCAGAGACCAAATCTTGTTGCCTCTCCCACACTTCATTTAGAACAATTCCATGCCTATGGAAGCCCCTCTCTTGTAAACTCCCATGGAGGACTTACTGTTGTGTACCCCTCCCTGGCTCTTCGGGGGAGGTAGTGGATAGGTATCTAGGGACCTACAGTGGTGTCTGTCACAGAAGCAAAGGCACCATCCTATGGTGTGTATGTGTGTGTGTATGTTTGTTGGGGAGGTGGTGTCTCCCTGCTCCTGCTCTTCTGCTACATGTAATCCTGGCAGCACATCTTGGTACTGCCAACTCATGTTGAAGAGACAATTGTCACAGATTAAAATTTACAGTCAC
>NW_007869382.1:0-593 GCF_000696425.1 Galeopterus variegatus
CTTCCTACTTAGTAAGTGAGATAAGAAAGTCAGGGGATGGGAAGCAAGAGTAGAGAGAGAGGAAAACCTGTCCTTTATAAAAAATCTTCCCCACCCCCATAGCCTAGGCTGCTATAGGTCCCAAAATGGCTTTAGTCCTGCTCATCCTAACAATTTCCCATTGTCAATAGTTCTTTCCACTTTTATGGAGTGGGCCGCCGACTCATCTGACTGCTTCTAGCTGGTTTTAGGGTGCAGTAGGGGTTAGTGTGGAATAGAACTATTGACATGATGGAGGACATAGCTCTTGTCCCCCCGCTGGAGTGGCGCAGAGGATCAAGAGCATTTGTTTATCTATTGTCTTAACAGTTGATTCACAACAGGTGGCTTACTCAGAGTTAGCAAGCTATACATTAATTAGTACATTAAGATTTTTAAGAACTTACATGAATCCTTTGTTTGGGAACAGGATGTCTCATCCAAGTTATGAGTCTCTTCCTTTAAATTTATGAAACTTTAGAGAACTACTTGTGTAGACAAGACATCATCCCCCCCCCTTTTTTTGATCAAAACATTCCTCATGGAAGCATTGAAGATCAATTTTCTGATTGAAA
>NW_007869383.1:0-593 GCF_000696425.1 Galeopterus variegatus
AGTGGTCTAATTTTTTTTTAATTCAGAAATGTTCCGTGTCATCCTATGCCACTTCCTTCACGTACAAGTCATTTACTCTGATTCAAGTAGCACACAGTCTGTTGTGTGAAAGCAGGAAGAAGCAGACGAGAATATCTCAAGCTTCTTTTCTGTGTAAGGCATAAGGTCAGATGACGGGTCTATGTTGTCTCTTTTAATTCTCACAACAACCCTATGAGATGGGAAATATCTCATTTTATGGGTGGGAAGCTGAGGCTCAATGAGAGAAAGTAATTTGCCCAGTGTCCGCAAACAGAAAGAGCTCATGTTCTTTCTGCAACCTCACAGTGTGTGAATTAGAATGGACATAGCAACTTCGAAGACTTTGTGAGAGAAACAGGAAGGACAATGTCTTCAGGTAGGCTCATTTCTTTGGATAGAATATCTGGAAGAATAATAAACCAAAGGTACATCTCAGACTTGATAAACCACATTTCCATGATTCCGAGATATAATTTTTTTTATAGTTTTACATCTGAAATCAAGATGTGCATTACAAGTGGTTCAATGTGTTAGTGTTTCTTTTTCTCTATATACGTTAATTATTTGACAAT
>NW_007869384.1:0-593 GCF_000696425.1 Galeopterus variegatus
AAGTACAACCAGCCCAGTTACTCCAGATCTTTGAGGACTGCCTCAGAAAATAAGAAGCAGACTCAGAAAACTGGATCATGAAGCTGTTCAGACTCAAAAGAGTCATATCTACCAGAAAATAATTGATTAAATAATGAATTTTTTTTTCATAATTGAGATTTTATTGGTTGTGTTGAGGATCAGTACACACTTTCAATTTGTGCAAATTCTTTTTTCTTTTTTTCTAAGAGGGGAATTTATTTAATGTAAATTCATATGTGAATAAAAAAGAAAGATCTCAAATCAATTATCACCTTTGCACCTTAGGAAACTAGAGAATGAAGAGTAAACTAAGCCCAGACCTCGCAAAGGAAGTAAATAATAAAAATTAGAACATAAATAAAAAAATAGAGAATATTAAAAAAAGATAAATCAATGAAACCAAAAGTTGGCACTTTGACGAGATCCACAAAACTGCAAATCTTTACCTAGATGGACTAAGAAAAAAGAGGGAAGACTCAAATAACTAAAATCAGAAATGAAAGAGGACTCACTACAGCCAAATTTATAGAAATCAAAAGGGCTCTAAGAGAACACTATGCATAATTGCTCAT
>NW_007869385.1:0-593 GCF_000696425.1 Galeopterus variegatus
AAAAAGCAGTATAGGGTTCAGATCCCTGTACCGGCCAGCTGTCAAAAAAAAAGAAAAAGAAAAGCAGTATGTACTCATTGTTTCGGAGAGAACGAATCATTTTGGTGGTGTGTATGTGGGGTGTGTGTGTGTGAGTCCATAACTTTTTTGGCACAACTCAGGGTAACCAAAAAGAAGTCAAACTATGGGTGTGGTTTTGTAACATATTTTCATTTATCAACATTTCCTGGATACATTTTTTATGCGAATAACGATTGTGTTATAAGTTTGTACCATTATTTAACCAATACTCTATGTGCATTGTGCATCTAAGAGTATTTCCAGATGTTTACTATCCTTATACAAGTCTGTAAAAATGTATGCAATTATCTCTTAGGCTAAATTCCTAGAAGTGAAATTGTTGGAATGAAAACTATGTACATTTTACCACACCCATAGTTTGACTTGTTGTGCTGCATATTGCTGGAGGAGTTTCACAGAAAAGTTTCTAACAGTTTACACTCTCACCAGCAGAAAGCCTCAGCACCACTGGTTATTGTCGAAACTGTTAATCTTGTTTAATCTGGTAGCTGAAAAATGTCTCAGTGGTTTGT
>NW_007869386.1:0-593 GCF_000696425.1 Galeopterus variegatus
CCATGTGGGTGGTCCACCACAGCCACCACAGTAACCACGGCTGCTGTGAAAGTGACTAGACATCACAACAACCATGCAGACGGTCCCCTAGCCACTGGAGTGCATTGACACAAGAGAGTCACCGGCAGAGACTGAAGAAAAGAAGAGGATGTCTCTCTCCACAAAGCCCATTCCAGAGTGACAGAAGAAGCATCTGCTCTAAGATAATATTGGGGGACCTGATCCCACCTCTCAGCATTGGACAGATCATCTAGGCAACAAATCCACAGGGTAACCATTACTCTTTCAGAGGTAGAGAAGAAATTTAGGGTTATCAGTGGTGGGAGGGGGGATGGAGAGGTGGAGGGGGAGAGACTGGACAAGGGGCGTAAAGAATAAGTACAATTTGTAACCATATACATGCTAGTAATATTGATTTGATCCACATATGTCAATACTGAATCCCCCAGAAATGTATAATTATGATTCAGTAAAAAAAAGAAAAGAAAGAAAATAAATAAATAAATAAAAATTAAATTAAATTAAAAAACAAAAAAGATCTGATTTGAAAACCCCTAGCCTGGATGTTCTTGCTGGCTTCTCCCAGGTGTAGG
>NW_007869387.1:0-593 GCF_000696425.1 Galeopterus variegatus
AGAAAAAGATGTGAGGAGAAAGAAGGGAATGGTTGCTCATTTCAATGCCCTTTCCTTAGGTGTCTGTGCTAGAAACATTCTCCAAAAATGTAACTTTTCCTATTCAGAAGGTGACCTCTTGATAGCATTCGCTGTCTCGGCATGGAGGAAAAGAGTGCAGCCACAGTCCCTTCTCAGTTACACAAGTGCTGTTACCAACATGTAATCAAAGCATTATAGTAAGAAGTTACGATAAAGGAAGACACACGTCCATTTTTATACTAGTTGGCAAGGCCTAATGATCTATTCCTAGCTGAGGACATGAATTGGTGTAACCTTTTATGGCAAAAGAGAGGAGAAAGGTCCATGGAGGTATAAATCATGGAGGCTTAAACCAAGGAGGTATAAACCATCAAATCATGTGAAAGCTTGACACCTCCCTGCTGAGGTGTTTCTCTGCAGCCCTTACTCTCAGATTACGGTCAGCCCCCCAAAAAAGTTACTTATAAATCATTGTTCTGACGAGATCAGGTGCATTCAGGGTGTTAGGGCCGTAGACATAAATCATTTTTCTGATTTTTGTAGTTTTGTAATTGAGAGAGCAATCTAGAAGT
>NW_007869388.1:0-593 GCF_000696425.1 Galeopterus variegatus
TGCCTCCTGCATCAGAGTTAAACTGGCTTGTGAAATCTCAAACTCCATTGAGAGTTTTTGGAAGAGATATTCAACACACCTTTCTGGCCTGCTTGAGAGCCATTTACCATGTGATTTCGCGTCTAATTTCTGAAAACAAACTCCCCTCAGCTCTACGTCTCTTCTAACTAGCATTCCTTCGGTTCAGTGCGTTATGCTGGATTCTAACCTCGGAAGCTTCACTGACCCTTTTGGACAGAGATTTTGAAAGAGAACTCTCACACGCCCTTTCCCCAATTGGCTCCAATGGGCTTCCACGTAGAACTTGCAAACCTGAATTCCTAAAGGGTGGATGGGAGAACCACATTCTGCTGCCTCCTGCTTCATAGTTAAACTGGCCTGTGAAATCTCAATCTCCAGTGAGTGTTTTTGGCAGAGACATTCAACACAACTTTCAAGCCTGTTTGAGAGCCGTTTAACGTGTGATTTCGCGTCTAATTTCTGATAACAAACTCCTCTCAGCAGTACGTCTCTTATAACTAGCACACCTTCAGTTCAGTGCGTTATGATGGATTCTAATCTTGGAAGCTTCTCTGACCCTTTTTGACAGAGAT
>NW_007869389.1:0-593 GCF_000696425.1 Galeopterus variegatus
CCGTACCGGACCGGGACCGGCAACGGGATCGCAACCCTCGGCGCTGTGCCCGCACCTTGCTCAGCCAGTGAGCGGGAACCAGTCTGTATGTTGGATCCGAACCCTCGGCGGGAACGCCACCGCGCTCCCAAGCGGCGCACTGTAGCAGTGAGCCACCGGGCCGGCCCTGAAATGGCAGTTCTAGGGAAAGCTTTACTCTATGGATAGTTGAGCTCCACCATTGAGGTGGTTTCCTTCTGTGGTCTGGAGTGCATGTCCCTAGTGATTGACAACAATTCTGCAGTCTGGCTGATGGAAAATTTAATGTCTCCCACTTTTGTGTGAAACACGTATATCACACCAGTACAATGTTCCCTAGTCACTGTCTGCCCAACTTAATTTAGTTTCACTTGGCATGTCTTAGTATTCAGCAATTACTCTAAAGGAACCTTATGTGTGTTTCTATAGCTCTTTGTTTGCATAGCTCCCTCTTCTCCTAACATTGTTCTATAAATTCCAGACCCCTCAAATACACTAAACTCTGAGCACTGTTTCCACAACTACATGAGTTCATCAGTCTGTGCTTGGAAAACTCCTTTCTTATCAGAGATCTA
>NW_007869390.1:0-593 GCF_000696425.1 Galeopterus variegatus
TGTTTCTGCCTGAAGCAGTGAGTATAGAAACCCCTGAGGTGCACTCCTTCCGGCCAGCCTGCTTTGGTCTTCAACTTAGAAATTATGAATTATTTTGCTGATACTTTCAAATATATATATATTTTTTTGTCTTTTTCCATGTCCGGTAACGGATCGCAACCCTCAGTGTCGCCCCCGTACCGGACCGGGACCGGCAACGGGATCGCAACCCTCGGTGTTGCTCCCGCGCCTCGCTCAGCCAGTGAGCGGGAACCGGTCTGTATGTGGGATCCGAACCCTCGGCGGGAGCACCGCCACGCTTCCAAAGCGGCGCACTATCGCATGTGCCACCGGGCCGGCCCTCAAATATTTTTTTTGAGGTGGAGAAGAAATGGTTGAAACAACTCAGAAATAGAATTTCTTTCAGCTACATACATACATTGGTTTATTCTATCTGGCACAGCTTTTGCTGATGTAAGTAAAACTATAGGTTTTGGAGATAGTTGATAATGATCCAGATTAAATTTGATAACATAATTGCAGTCAATAAAACAAAAAAATGTATAATTAATCAAATACACTGTTTCATAAACAGGAGGAGCAAGTCATGATTA
>NW_007869391.1:0-593 GCF_000696425.1 Galeopterus variegatus
GCAATCCCTAATTTTAATATAGTTTTTGGTACATAAGAAGGCACATAAGTTTTTAGTGAGTAAAAGTTAAGTGAATGCATTCTTTTTTAAAAAGATGACCGGTGAGGGGATCTTAACCCTTGACTTGGTGTTGTCAGCACCACGCTCAGCCAGTGAGCAACCGGCCATCCCTATATGGGATCTGAACCCGGGGCCTTGGTGTTATCAGCACCGCACTCTCCTGAGTGAGCCACGGGCCGGCCCCTAAGTGAATGCATTCTAGTGGTCTTATTTAATGTGCACCAAAAGCATGTGCTTTTCATACTTCACCCCTTTAATTAAACTATCCTTGTGCAACTTGCCTCCCCAAGAAGGTATAGGCTCTTTGAAAGCACGAAATGTACATTTGGGGCTTTTTAAAAAACTTTCTACACAGCACCCTATATCCACCTGTCTTATGGGACTGCTCCTAAAATGCTTCTAAAAGACACATCTTCTTTTATACTGCTAAAAGCTATATATATATATATATATATATATATATATATATATGTTTTTTATCATTTTGCTACAGGGCAGCACTTGCTTATTTTTTTCTTTTAAGTCCCACTAAT
>NW_007869392.1:0-593 GCF_000696425.1 Galeopterus variegatus
CGAACCCTCGGCGGGAGCGCCGCTGCGCTTCCCAAGCGGCGCACTGTAGCAGCGCACCACCGGGCTGGCCCTGGACAGATAAATCTTAATGATGCCCCACCTCAACCAGTTGCTCCATTTCATTTATGCTCAATTGCCCTGTCTAGTCTAATCATAATATTTTTTTCTAACGTTAAGTTTCCTAACTTAACTGAATCAGGTTGTGACCTGAATGACAAGAATATGAAACATGACACATAAGAAACCCTAAAACACCTAGAGAGAATGAGCTGGAAAAAGAAACAGAGCAGGAGGAAAACTGGGAGATGTATTTACCTATGTGGGCTCCTGTAAAGACAATCTTTTTTCCCTAATGAAATGAATCTGTCCTAGGTGCATACCTTCCCTCCACATTATGATAATATTTCTATTATTCATATGCTTGTCTCTTCTGCAGGGGAAATGACAGTCAAACGTTTTATGCCTTATTAATTTACCTCAGTTTACTTTCATTTATTTTTTGTATTTTTTTCTGTATTTTGAGACAGCGACATTGTGACCTGGGGTTTCAGTCTGTGCCCACTTTCCACCCCACCATCAAAATATTCCATAGA
>NW_007869393.1:0-593 GCF_000696425.1 Galeopterus variegatus
TGTTGCTTGTTTGTCGTTGTAGGATCGTTGTTGAAAGAATTATTCGTTTTTTGTTGCTCTTTGTTGCTACTGGAAATGCAATTAGTACTCTGGTATCACAGTGCACACTTCTCAGGATCGTGCTGTCTCCTGGCACGGCCGCTCCAGACCCGTCGCCATCTTAGAATCCTAGCACCTGCATCTGTGAGCTAATCCAAAAAATCATTTTCTTTGGGCTGGCCCCATGGCTCACTCAGGTGAGTGTGGTGCTGTTAGCACCAAGGCCGCAGGTTCGGATCCTATATAGGGACGGCTGGTGCGCTCACTGGCTGAGTGTGGTGCGAAACGCCACTGAGCCAAGGATTACAATCCCCTTAATGGTCGGTTAAAAAAAAAATCATTTTCTTCTATCTCACATATGACATTAGGTTGCTAAATCCAGTGGAGATTTTAGCCCTTAACTTGCTTGTTAAGTTAAGCATCTAATGATATGTTATGATGCAGCAAGATGACCCTCACCAGATACGGCCCTTTGATCTTGGTCTTTGTAAAGAGCTTTCCCTTTGTCTTCTGTGATACCACACCCTTCTGGTTTTTCTACCTTTTTGTCTAGA
>NW_007869394.1:0-593 GCF_000696425.1 Galeopterus variegatus
ATTTTAAGTTACCTCTAGTATGGTTAACCTATTTTTTCTAAAAATGCACATTTTCTGGGCCCATAATTCTAATACATAAAATTATCTGGAGTCCCAAAAGATGGAGTTCCAGATTTCACAGATTGAGACAAAACCATTATCAAAAGGTGCCTATCTGAAGCCTCTAACTGAATTCTGTCCAGATGTTATTGAATTAAATGTTATCCTGGACCCAGTCTAGTCTAAATATTGCTCAGTTAACTCAGAGAGCTCAGCATTTGTGGAGCTCAAAATCTGACAGAAATTTCACCCACAACCTCCAATTACAAACAAGAGAGCAATGATCACTAGTGGTTCCATGGGTACCTTGCCTGGTTGTCTGGTGTTTTTGGGAATCACTGGAGTTTTAATTCAGATCCCACTTCTGACACCAAATCTGTTAAAAGAAAAAAAAAAAAAACTTTAGACAAATTAAATTTAACAGAGTTTAATTAAGCAAAGAATGATTTGTGAATCAGGAAGACCCTAAAACAAGGGCAGGTTATTGAGACTCCAGGGCTGCTGCATGACCAGATAACATTTATTGACAAAAAAAAAAAAAAAAAAAAAAAAAA
>NW_007869395.1:0-593 GCF_000696425.1 Galeopterus variegatus
AATGCTAACATCAGAAAAGAGGGAAAATCTCAAATCAATAATCTAATTTCCTACCTCGGGGAAAAAAAAAAAAAAAACCCTAGCAAAAAAAGAACAAAATACACCAAAAGTGTGACAAATGAAAGAAGGAATAAAGATCATAACAGAAATCAATGTTATTCAAATGGGAAAATAATAGAGAAAACTAATGGGGCATTCTTTGGGAAAAAGTGAATGAAATTGAAAAAATTATAGCAAAACGGACAAAAGTAAAAGGAGAGACACAAATCAAGACCAGAAATGAAATATGGAATTTTACTGCATATGTGGCACCATTAAAAATTTATATGAATACTATCAACAACTTTATACTCACAAATCCAACAACTAAAAGGAAATAGACCAATTCCTCAAAAAACCAAAAAAATATCAAAACTTAGCTTACATAAAATAGAAAATCTGAATAGGCCGTTAGCCATGAAAGGAGTTGAATCCTTAATTTAAAGTTCCTTGAAAAAAATAAATTTCGGATTGAAGATGGCAACGGGTCTGGAGCGGCCGTGCCAGGAGACAGGGCGATCCTGAGAGCTGTGCGCTGTGATATCAGAGTATTA
>NW_007869396.1:0-593 GCF_000696425.1 Galeopterus variegatus
AAATTTTCTTCCCCAAATGACTTGACATCTGTGGTTACAACCACAGAAAATGGTAAGTGGTGCCTTAGGCAACTGACTTCAAGACAACTCGGGAGTAAGAAACAATTGTTCACGGATTTTGAAAAGTCTCTAAACCAGCAGTATCAGAAACAGTGTCTCAAGATTCACCAGAATCACGAGCCACTTAAGCAATGAAAACTGTCACCACAGAACTCCTGAGGTCCATCCTAGAATCAGCACTGTGGGCTGCTCACAGGCTGTTGTCTCCTACTCCTTCTATGGGATATGAGTTTTGTAGCCACCGTTAATTCTCTGTTCCCTCTAGACATCGCTTCCATCTTATTTGTGTAATTAGTACCTGCAAACCCTACCGGAGAGGATAACTACAAAAAGTAAAATAAAATAAATAAATTGCCATAAGATTCCTGCTTTTTTCCTTTCCATCTCCGAGAATATTTCATTTCCTGCTTTGGGAAGCAACCTCTTTTCTCTTCCTAGCATCTGGACTTTATAGTTTATCACTTAGGTCTTAGAAACTTACCAAGTCCCTGTGTTCTCTGCTGGGCTGAGTTTTAGCCCAAGCGATTCATTTT
>NW_007869397.1:0-593 GCF_000696425.1 Galeopterus variegatus
GCAGGTGGGACTATAAATAAGTGTAGCCATTTTGGAAACCAGTATGGAAGTTTCTCAAACAGGTACAGATAGAACTGCCATATGATCCAGCAATCCCAATGTTGGATATATATATACGCAAGGAATGGAAATCATCTTGTTGAAGGTATACCTGAACTCCCATGTTTATTGCAACTCTATTTACAATAGCCAAGAGTTGGAACCAAGTAAATGTCCACTGACAGAAGACTGGGTAAGGAAATGTCCACTGACAGAAGCCTGGGTAAGGAAAACATTGTATGTATACTCAACAGACTACTACTCTGCCATAATAAAGAATGAAATTATGCTATTTGCAGCAACATTGATGAATTCAGAGAAAATTAAGTGAAGTGAAATAAGCCAGACACAGAAAGAAAAATACTACATCTCATAAGTGGGAGTTAAAATATAAATTAATAAATAAACAAAAAAAAATATAAGGAAGAAAAGAAAGAAAGAAACAACAATCATAATAATACATTGAACTTTCAAAAGGTTACCAGAGGTGGGAAAGGAGGGAGGGGGTGTTAGTGAGAAATTGGTAAAGGGCCACAAAAAATGATCACAATGTA
>NW_007869398.1:0-593 GCF_000696425.1 Galeopterus variegatus
TAATCATTCTTTGTGTCCAGTAACCAATTTCACTCTAACCCCTTCCCCTCCTCCTTTCCCTTCTCTAGTAACCAGTCCTGATCTTTCCTTCTGAAAGTTCAACGTATTATTGATAGTTCTCCCTTCCTTCCTTCTTTTCCATCCTTCTTTCCTTTCTTTTATTTATTTTTTAGCTCCCACTTATGAGTAAGGACATGCAGTATTTCTTTCTGTGCCTACCTCATTTCACTTAACATAATTTTCTCCAAGCTCATCCATGCTGATGTGAATGGCAGAATTTCATTCTTTTTTATGGCTGAGTATTATTCCATAGTGTGTGTGTGTGTGTGTGTGTGTGTGTGTGTGTGTGTGTGTGTGTGTGTATACATATTTTCCTTATTCAGTTGTCTGTCGATGGACATTTTGGTTGGTTCCATATTTTGGCTATTGTAAGTAAAGTGATAAACATGTGAGTGCAGGTATCCCTTCGGCATGATGATTTCCATCCCTTTGGGTACATAGCTAGTAGTGGGATTTCTGGATTGTATTGTAATTCTATCCATAATTGTTTGAGAAACCTCCATACTGTCTTCCATAATAGCTGTATTAATTCA
>NW_007869399.1:0-593 GCF_000696425.1 Galeopterus variegatus
ATATCACCTTTCTAATCAGAAAAAAAAAGATTCCCAACAGAAAAGAAAGCAAAGAGTCATTTAATGTCTTGTTAGACATCTAGCTCTATAGAAGGATACACAGACTCTAAAAATGTGTTTAAGCTAACAAATTTACGTTTCAATATTTCTTCCATGGTTTTTCTAATTCATTTTTTCCTTTGTATTTCCAAGTCAAGCTTATTCACAAAGCATTCCAGAAAAGGAGAAACTTTGTATCATTTCTAACTATTTCTTAAATACCAAACATCATCATGAAATGTCAAAATATGGGTCTAAACTGTGAATCAGAAAATAATTTTTAAACGTACTTTAAATATGTACAACAGTAATAATAATCTTTCATCCATACCAGTTTTAAAATTTTAATAGCATTTCTGGCCCAAAGTAGATAGTGGTAAGGGGAAAAAGACAAAATACAAGAAACCCTTCCAGCTTATTTTTTTTCAAATATAAAAGCTTGCCCTATGCAGAGGCATTTTTCACAGTGCTGTCAGCAGCAGACCTAATTGCTTTTCATGTAAATTAAGAATATGCACCTTTGTTTAAGCAGTAATCTAGGTCAAGATGAAGGA
>NW_007869400.1:0-593 GCF_000696425.1 Galeopterus variegatus
CTTGGAAGATTAGCCAGAAGATTAACGTCAGACTACTTAGAATAGAAAATTACTCGGGCAGGGCCGGCCCAGTGGCGCACTGGATAAGTGCACCGCTTGGGAAACGCGGCGGTGCTCCCGCCCGAGGGTTCGGATCCCACATACAGACCGGTTAGCGAGGGGCGGGAGCAACACCGAGGGTTGCAATCCCGTTGCCGGTCCCAGTCCGGTACGGGGGCAACACTGAGGGTTGCAATCCGTTGCCGGACATGGAAAAAGACAAAAAAAAAAAAGAAAGAAAATTACTCGGGCAGAATCCTGACTGAACAACATGGGGTTTTGGGGGGGGGGTTGTTTTTTTGTTGTTGTTCTTTTGTTTTGCTTATTTTTTTTAAGCTTGGTTTTTAATTTCATCAAAACTATAAATGCACAGAGTTCTTTCACACACTTTAGGAATATCAACAGGGCCCTTACACCCTTGCCCAACACATATGAGTTCTTCCCCTTTTAGAAGCAACAGTTCTCAATTCTTAGACCTTTGCTGGTGGTGTTCAGTTACCTCCATAACTCTAAAGTGCTTATACTGTTACTTTTGATATTTCTGCTTTTGAGAA
>NW_007869401.1:0-593 GCF_000696425.1 Galeopterus variegatus
GGGCTTTACTGAAAATATATTAAGACAAAAAGAAAGATAAAAAATTAAAGTGGGGTAATACATAAAAGATTACTCATAGATAAGACCAAAGCAACTGCCTCTGAGTAATGAAATAGATGTCTTATGTTTTCTCCTAATCACTTCAATTAAGGAACCAGTGTTTAGTTCTACCACAAATTTTGAATCTACGAAATCTATCAGTTTGAGATATGTTGCATTTACTAACTCAACAATATAGAGTTTAAATGTGTAAGAAGGTAAAAGATTCAAGGATGGAAAATTTAATAAAATATTCAGCAAATGCAACTGACAATTAAGATTTAACTTTTTATCATCATATTTAGATTGATCAAGAGAGTAATATGGTGACACCTGATATGCCATCTTGGAATACCCATTAAGCTTTCATCTAATTATTTCATCCGTTGATAATCTTTGACTGAATTATTTCCAGAGATTCGCTCTTTCTTTTTTATTTCTATCATTTCTTCTACATTTTCACAAAAGAAAACTTCTATGAAGAAGAACTCTCCCTCACCAAACCTGAAACACAACTTATACAAGATAGATAGGCTTGAACCAAAGACTATTTT
>NW_007869402.1:0-593 GCF_000696425.1 Galeopterus variegatus
GACTCTCAGCAAATGTGTCTGAATTGAGCACAGTCTGGGAGGGCATTCTTGGCAGTTGGCTCCCCACCTCTGCTTGAGACCTTGGTTATGGGGACTCCTCATGGGGGCAATGTGGTCTGTGACCTCACCCTTGACCTTCCTCCTTGACAAGCCCTAGTGATTCTTTGCTGCTGGCTGGGAGGGAGATTGGGCTCTTCAAAGCTGACTACAAGAGCCACCAAAAACCAGCCCTTCCCCATCAGAACGCTACCCACATCACACTGGCCATGTAATCCTTATGCTGCAGGCCTCTAGGAGGGAGGGGATTTGGTTCCTCCCCTTGGCTGGGCCTCCCCCTTCCTGTGGGCATGTGCTGCTATCCCATGCGTCTCATCCTCTGACCACCTGGTTGCTCGTTGCAGGGCACCTCCAGACCGACACGGTCGCTGAGCACAGCTCAGCTCATGCAGCCATCAGGGGGCCTCCAGGCTTCAGTCATCTCCAACATCGTGCTGATGAAGGGCCAAGCTAAGGTAAGCAAGGCCTTTGCCGACAGGAAATCCTGGAGCAGCACCAGTTTCTGAGGAGCTGAGCTGTTGAGTCCAGGGAAGGGT
>NW_007869403.1:0-593 GCF_000696425.1 Galeopterus variegatus
CTCTTTGAAAGACAAGATTGCTGGATATAGTATTCTTGGTTGCTGTGATTTAAATGTCCCCCCTAAACTCATGTTAGAATTTAGCATCCAATATGGTGATAGGAAATGGGCCTTTAAGAGGTGATTGGATTGCAGTTACTGTGCCATCATGAATGAGTTGATCTGTTCAAGGAGTGATGGGTGATGCTTTAATGGATGGTAATGGATGTAGTTCTGCTGGGTTTATGAGGAGAGTAAGTGACAATGTTAGCTCTCACTTTCTTATGCCATTCTCTCACCATGTGATACCGTGAGTTACTGTGGAGAGTCATCACCTAGAAGAGGGCCCTCACCAGATGTGTTCTCTGTACTTTAGAACTTCTATCCTCCATAACTGTAAGAAATAAATTTAATTCCTTTATAAATTACCCAGTTTCAGATATTCTGTTTTAAGAAATAGAAATGGACTAATTTGTTGGTTGACATTTTTTTTTCCTTCAAGATTTTGAATATATTATCCCACTATCTTCTGGTCTGCAAGGTTTCTGCTGAAAAATTTACTGATAGTCTTATGAGAATTCCCTAGTACGTAACAATTTGCTTTTCCCCTTCTG
>NW_007869404.1:0-593 GCF_000696425.1 Galeopterus variegatus
ACTCTGTCTTCACATGGCCTTCTATGTCCTTTTCTTTTGTTAGGATGCTCATACTGGATTTAAGGCTCACCCTTACCTAGTATGATCTCATCTCAACTCTTACCTTAATTACATCTGCAAAGACCTTATTTCCAAATGAGGTCACATTCTGAGGTTTCGGGTGAACATGAATGGGGGTACTATTTAACCCACTCCATAGAAGCAAGTCTGGCTTACAGCCCTCGGGCAGCCATCCCCACTGTTCTCTGCTACCCCATTTGTAGACTTTTGCCCCCAGTGGAAAGAAAAATGTTGCTTCCAAGAGCTGTGTATTTGGGTAGGTGGCAAACTTCCCCTGTGTGTATAGCCAATTCCCTTGTCATCTGACAGGCTCTTCCCTGGGTTCTGAGTAAGTGTGAGGGAGTGGGGAAGAGGCCAGATTCTCCACTCATTTGAACTATACTTTCCACGGAACTAGACTTTCCCAAGGAGTCTGGTTGCCGCCTGCTATTCTCAGTGCACAGCCTGAGTCGACAGCCACGTTAATCATACAGGAAAGCTACTGTCGGTGGGAGCCTGGCATGTGCTGAGCTCTGGCAGGATCCTTGCGCATG
>NW_007869405.1:0-593 GCF_000696425.1 Galeopterus variegatus
GAGATATGTTTAGATGGGAACAGATGTCTGTGCAAGAGATATGTCCTCCAGATGTAAGTTCCCGGAGAGACATTTAATTTGTAAATGTTTAACCACAATTGAAGGAGTTAACTGGCACAGAAAATAATTCTTTCAGGCAAAATTATTTTTATGATATGACTTAAATATTAAAGTGGAAATTAGAAGAATAGAAAATCAGTACATAATTTGGTTGGTATGTGTTCAAAGCTATACCAAATTGCAAAATATTTTTAATGCTTTCATACTGCTGTCATTTGACTTTGGTATTTCTAACATGAACTTGGAGGCATTTTATTAATAAATTTTGAAACAGTCTATTGCCACATGTGCATACGCAGATAACCAGTCTAGAAATCTGCCCATCTCATTTTGAGTAGAGACCAGTATCACCATCATCTAAACTATTTTCTGCCAATATTCTCTCTCCCAATTATTCTACATTTAGCAACATGCAATTCCCCACCTTTTCTACACATACTTTTTCCACTCCCTGATCTCTTTGACTAACCTTCTTCCTTTTCTTGACAAATCACAGCTCAATGTTCTTGATCCAACTTGAATGCTACATCTTC
>NW_007869406.1:0-593 GCF_000696425.1 Galeopterus variegatus
CCAGCTCCACTTGGGTGGCAGATTCAGCTTCCCTGAGGGATGGTAAGGATTACCTATCTCTTTAAGTCCCTCACCTTCTATCCAGGACTTCCTAAAGCAAATTTGGTATATAGCAGATAGGAAGACCCTCCAAACCACGCCTTCCCGACTCAGTGGCAATCATTCATCAGTTTCAGTTTTTCTGGAACATGATCCCATCTCTTTAAGGTCTTTCCCATTGTTCTTTGCAAAGTGAATAAGGAAGTTTCTGTTTGCCATATGGCCTATGTTCTAAGTCACCTCATTCCAAACACACTACACAAATTTTGTGAAAATCTGTCAATTTTTCATTGATTTGGTAACAAACAGACTGAAACTTGTGAGCTCCATTCATTTATTTTACCATTGGTTTATTTGCCTGTTACTAGGGCTGGGTTTAAGAATACAAAAGTAATGCACTTCACAAAGCTTAGGATATAAAATTAGAAGACTTGACTTAGGATCTTGCTTCTGTTATATACTAATCTATGTGACCTTGAGAATATTTTTCCATTTGTTTATATACACATAAAAAACACACTCACACACATACACACATCTATAGATGATAGATA
>NW_007869407.1:0-593 GCF_000696425.1 Galeopterus variegatus
TTTATTATTTTATTCTCAAGCTGATTTAAAAAAAAAACTTTCTTAATACATTACATTAGTTCCTTAGAATTGATTGGACGACTATCTTTGTTATCCAAGTTAAATTGGTGGGATTCTCCAGGGGGGTTCTAAGCAGAATTATTTAAATCCTCTATGAGGCGGCTGAGCCCTTATGGGCTCGCATCAATGATTGGGATGTGTCAATTTCATCCCTCTTATCCCTCTTTCTAAAATTTATGTCCTTTCTCATACCTCTTCCAACTTGTTAGCATTCTATTTTTGGCTAGAGGAAGTTAGCTACCAATGTAATCTTTACTAAGTAACCTACAGTGCAAAATTAGAATACTACAGTACCTGAAGTATTGCCTAAAATCATTCAGATAACCTTGGACCCTAGGAATTTTGCATTGCCTTTATTTTGGTTTTGTACAATCACAATTGTTTTACAGTACAGGACTAATAATAGAGGCTACTACACAGGAATACTATAAAGCATCAATAAAATAATTCACATAGATCACTTAGCTCAAGATTTGACACATATTTTCTGTGCAATAAATGTTGTTAGAAGTAGCAGTGGTAGTGACGGTACC
>NW_007869408.1:0-593 GCF_000696425.1 Galeopterus variegatus
CCAGACGATTACGGTAGCCCAGCCTAAGATGGCGCCCCCGGAGAGAGACTTACGTTTAGGTAAGCCGGTGGTGGGTGCGGAGAGCTAGCGCTGGAGAAAACGGATGAGGGTGAAGCGTCAGCAGCGGGAACTGCCGAGAGAGTGAAGGAGGTCCGAGAAGGAGTCCCCTCGGGTAAGGGGTGAGCTCCTCCCGTGTTTCGGCACCAATGAAAGGACAACAGGACCCGAGCTGACTGTTCGCCCGAGAAGTTCCGCTTTATTCGGGGGAGAAGCATACATTTATATAGAGCCGGGTTCCGGGAGAGGGTGGTCAGTACACGGGGTGGTAGTTGATTGGCCGGGGGTGGGTAATGATTTCTGATAGGCCGTACCTTGGTGCCGGAGAGATTGTTAGGACCCGGAAGAGAAAAGTGCCATGTTTTAGGGAGTGCCTCCTTTGGGGTCTTCTATGGGGCCTTACAGTAAGCATACCCCATACAGGATGGATTCAAAGAAACCCATGCTTAGACATATCAAAGTCAAACTGCTAGAAACAGGGGCCGGCCCGGTGGCGCACTGCTACAGTGCGCCGCTTGGGAGTGCGGCAGCGCTCC
>NW_007869409.1:0-593 GCF_000696425.1 Galeopterus variegatus
GTCAAGCCTTTGAGCGGCTGGTTGAGATGTGGGGTTTGGAGTCAGTTTCTAATAGACTCCTTCAGCCCGGCCTTTTTTCGCACCTGTGATTTGTTAGGTGATGTCAGTCTAATTTGTAGCATTAGTGCCGATATCGGAGTCTTGCTGGGTCCCCACCTTGTCTCACAGGAGCTCCAGGTCCTGGGTGAGTTCCTCTCCCCTCTCAAGTGTGTGGGCGACCCCACCCCACCCCCTGCTACTGCTGCCTCCACCTTCTCCATCAGGGCCCCTCCCCAGCCGGGCCCCACATCCCCCCGGTCCCCACACTCTCAGTCCTCTGAGTCTGCAGAAGCTTGCTGTTTGCTGGGGAAGGATGCCCCTTGAGGGTGGGGACCCCCAGCAGGACTGCTTGGACCACCTTATAAGACAGCTCTCTGCTCACACTCAGCCTCCTCCCCGCAGGGTTGCTGCTGCTGCTGAGGTGACCGGGTGGGAGCAGGTCCAGGAACCAGGTATCAAGATGTGTCCAGAACCAGGACTCCCCTCCACCCCGTGCCCTGCTGCTGAGTCTCACCCTCTGCTTTCTCTTATGAAGAACTTCTTCAGCTCCTGAC
>NW_007869410.1:0-593 GCF_000696425.1 Galeopterus variegatus
TTCTTTTTCAGTAATTTCAAGGATTCCCTGTTCCAGGGAATCTGAAATTTGAGCATTACTGTATTCCTTCAGTGGTGTCATAACTTTTTCTTTCTTTGTACTTCTAATATTTTTTTTGTTGATGTTTGGACATCTGGTAGAGGATTTGCTTCTTTTATTCTCCAAGGTTATCTATGAGAAGAAAGATTTCTTCTTCTATCTGCAGTCTTTACTGGTGACTCTTCTTTTATTGGTTTAGTTGAGTGAGCAGTAGGTTACTTGTAGAGTGTCCCTGTCTGCTACTGTTGGTGAATTGTCCTTGCATGACAGTAGGTGTGGTAGTGGCTATATTGTACCACCTTGGGTCCTATTCCAGAATTTGTGGCCGTAGAATGACCCCTCAACACTGCATGGGTCTCAGCTCACCTCAGCGGGGCCTGCTGCAGCTGAGAGTGCTTCCCTCTGGGTCCAAGAAGGAGGGGCCACTGGTGCCCTACTCTATGAATTTATCACAGATGAGCATATAACTCTCTTTGTTTCCCTTAACTCATCCCCTCAGGCTCCATTCCTAACTAGGAAAATACTTCCATACATATTTTGTTTATTTCTTCTTG
>NW_007869411.1:0-593 GCF_000696425.1 Galeopterus variegatus
AGAAGAGGTAGATGAAAAAATAGAAACAAAGAACATGTGCAACAAATAAAAAACAATGTAAACATGACAGATATTAACCCAAATATATCAGTTGTCACCTGAAATGTGAATGGTCTAAATACAACAATTAAAACGCAGAAATTTTAACAGTGGATTATAAAACAAAACCCAATTATATGTTGTCTACAAGAAACCAAATTTAACAGCAGAGATTTTCATAGATTAAAAATAAAAGGATAAAGAAAGATATACCATGGTAATACTAACTAAAATAAAGCTAAATTAGCCACATTAATTTTTAAAAAAGAAAACCTTATAACAAAAAAGAAAAATGTTGGAGATAAAGAGGGCATTACATTATGACAAAGGAGTCAGTTTCCAAGAAGACATAACAACCATTAAAATAAATGTGCCTGACAACAGAGCACTAAAATATGTGAGACAAAAACTGAGAGAACTGTAAAGAGAAATAAGAAGATCCAAAATTATAAATAGACTTCACCAGCACTCTTTCAATAATCAATAAACCAAGCAGTCAGAAAATCAGTGAGAATTGACCTGAACAGCACTATTAATCAACTTGGTCTAATTGA
>NW_007869412.1:0-593 GCF_000696425.1 Galeopterus variegatus
GGTGATCAGATCCCCATATCAGCCATCAAAAAATAAATAAATAAATAAATAAATAAATAAATAAATAAAAGAATCTGAGGGTGAAAAGAGTTTGCCTGAAGAATCATACACCTAATCAAGTTGCTCTTAAGTATAAAGGCAACATACAAACATTTTGCACATGTAAGAACTCAAGGAATATAAAATTCATGAGCCCTTGATTTAAAAGGTGAAAGATTTATAGGATCTAAAGAGAAACCAGAGGATAGCCCTTGATTTAAAAAAGACTCTTTGGTGATGAAATAAAGCTAACCCAGAAACAAGTCAAAATACAGGAGCATAGGCTGAGCAGTGCTTCTAAAAGTCTGGTTCCTAGACCAGTGCAGTGGATTAAATTACATCCCCACAGAACTCATTGAAGCTTGAATTGTGTCCACCAAGTTTTATGTATTGGAATCTTAGCCCCCATTGTGACCGTTAAGAGGGTGAGAAATCCTATTATGGTAACTGAAAGGTCGAGCCTTGAAGAGGTGATTGGATTGTAGGACCATACGGTAGTGAATGGGTTAAAAATAGTGGTCAGGTGTGTGGTTCTGAGGGTTTTAAAAGAAGAG
>NW_007869413.1:0-593 GCF_000696425.1 Galeopterus variegatus
CTCAGTATGGTCCTTGGAAGATAGGAGTCCCTCATTACATGTATGAAAATGTAATAAAGGCTTACTATTCCATTAAGTCAAAGTTTCATGATGGATGTGTTTCACTATTGCTTGTTCATTTAGGATGCTTTCATTGTTTTGTTATTTTATAACACGTTGCAATGAATGACTCTCTTTATAGTTGTTTTCTTTTGAAAGATTTGCTTTGGTAAATTTCCAGGGTAGGTTGAATTGGATCAAAGCATATGTGACTGTAAGAACTGTCACTCTTAACTGTGGGTCTTGCTGTGGAGGGGAATCAGGAGGCAAGTCTTCACACCATGGCCGGGAGAGGGAGGTGGGAAGATGGGGCCTTGGGGATTTCAGGGAGGAGTGTCTTGTAGAGGACAGCAGGCGAGGATAGAATGGAGGATGACTTTTATAAAGGGTGGTGCATTTTAGGGCAACTAAATATTTAGTCATTTAGAAGAGAAGCTGGGTAACTAGAAAAACAATGTATGACAACTATTAAATGAGGAAGGAGAGAGAAACGACAGCTGGAATGATTCACTTTATTTCTTCATTCTCACCCGCAGTATTAACATGATTAAAGG
>NW_007869414.1:0-593 GCF_000696425.1 Galeopterus variegatus
TTTATTTTCTCTTACAATTCTGGAAGTCAGAAGTTCTAAAATCAAGGTGTCAGCAGAGTTATGTTCCTTCTGGATGCACTACGGAATATTCATTTCCTTACCATTTCCAGCCTTTTCTAGAGGCCGCCCACATCTCATAGATCCTCCAATTTCACAGCCAGCACTGTGACATCTTAAAATCTCTCTGGCTCTTTGATTTCTGCTTCTGTCATCACACCACCTTTTCTCAGACTCTGACCCTTCTGCCTCCCTCTTATAAGGACCCTTGTAAGTATATTGGGCTCACCCAGATAATAATCCAGGACTTTTGCCCCATGGCAAGGTCCTTAACTTAATCCCATCTCCAAAGTCTCCTCTTCAAAGTAAGGTGACATATTCACAGTTTCCCAGCATTCAGACAACGACAGCTTGGGAGGGGCTGTTATTTAGCCTACCCCCCATCACCTTGACTCTGAAGCTCAGGTTTTGTTTCTTTGCATTTATTGTTCTTCCTAGGAGAATTCTTAATAGATTAGTAACTGATTAATACTTCGTTAATTGAGTCCAGAAAGCAACACTTAATCAAATGCCTTTTAAAATTATTTCATCCAGGG
>NW_007869415.1:0-593 GCF_000696425.1 Galeopterus variegatus
TTTTATTTTGTTTTAATTTTTGAATGGTCTAAGATGAGTGGTGTCAGAGATGGGCTAGACATTCACAAACTACTGCTTCTTGTGCATATAGGTAGTTCAAACTTCCTACTATCCCTTTCAGTTAGGTATAATTATGTGACTGAGTTTTAGCCAATTGGATGTGACTTATGTCACTTTTTGGACTGGCATTTTTGAAAACTTCCTTCACCGTCGTCCATGCTTACACTCTCTCTCCGTCATGTACAGGCTAATGGTAGAAGAGGAACAAGTCCAAGAATATGCCTTAATTATATGGCAGAAGGAGCCAGCGTTTATGTTTGATATTCTGGTGTAAAACCTCTCCCCTCTCACTAACTGGCATTGAACTGTGACACGTGTTAAGAAATAAACACACTCAGTGAGGTAATACACTAAGATTTGTTTTTGTTTTGTTTTGCTTTCATATGGGTATGTATGTATATGTGTGTTTGAGTGTATTTACATATTTATTTATGTATTTCCACAAATTTCCTCACTTGTTTGGGTGGTTTTGTGGTAGACTTAAAATAGCTGCACATACTTTTACATTTCTTCCACAGAACGTTTATTTCTCC
>NW_007869416.1:0-593 GCF_000696425.1 Galeopterus variegatus
CAATATTTGGTATCCTGGGGCACAAATAGGTGCAGTCAGTGACCTGGAGAGCAGGTGGGACATGAGGGTGAATAGATACTGAATGCACATGACAGAGACTCACAGTGGACATTCCATCAAGGCCAGCAAGAATAAGAAAAAGCTGAGATAGGAAAGTGGGTATAGGAAGCAGTTTTGGAAAATTCAACATGCTGAAGTCAAGGTGTTGTGGTAAATCCACCATGCTCAGTTCTGCCCTAAAATCCTTCTCAGCCTCCAAGAGTGAGAAAAAAAGTGTTAGTCTTAAAGTATTTCTTTGGCTTTTTCTGATGAGAGTTACTATATTTTGTTGTATCTGAGCTGCCATCAATTACAAGGGAGAATTTATTTTCACTAAGAAACAAACAAAAACTCACTTCCAATTAAACTATGACACAATAATGCCTTCTCATTGAGACTTTGTATTTTATATATATATATTTGTATTAAACTGCATTTTCTTTATTTTGCATACTTTAATTTCAGAACAAAACAAACAAACAAACAAAAAAAACCCCACAATACACAACACACTCGAATTAGGAAGGGATGGGGCTCGAGGCCCTTGTTTCCTC
>NW_007869417.1:0-593 GCF_000696425.1 Galeopterus variegatus
TTTTGTCAATGTTTCCATAGACTTATGGGACTTTTAACTGCTTTTGTAAAAGTTATTTTTTTAAAATCATTTATATTTTTGTTTAAAAATATAATTTTTGTTGTATATTGACTATGTATCCAAAGACCATGCTAAATTCATTTACTGATTGTATAAATTTACACGTTCTTTTGGATTTTCCATTCTGTTGTCTGCCAAAGTTGACAGATTTTTTTTTCTTTTCCAAATAGTATGACTTTTTTTTTCTTGCATTATTGGATTGGCTAGGAGAGCCTGTAAAATGCATGTTAGAAGAGGCAACAGTGAGCATCATTGTCTCATTCCTTGATTCAGGGGAAAAGCTTTGAATAGTTCATCACTAGGTATAATGTTAGCTGTAGGATTTTCAGAAAATCAGATTGAGGAAATTTCCTTTTGTTCCAGTTCCTGCAGTCGTAGAACAAATTATCCCAAAACTTGGTAGCAAAAAACAACCATTAATGATGCTCAAAGACTTTGTAGGCCAGGAATTTAGACAGGGAACAGTAGGGCGGGCTTGTTCCTACTTCACAATATCTGAGACCTCAGCTGCAAGACTTGAAATTGAGAGGATG
>NW_007869418.1:0-592 GCF_000696425.1 Galeopterus variegatus
CTCTTAATTTCTTTCTGCACGGCCTGTCAATCAACTCCGTTAGCCTTCCACACTTCTGCTTTCTGTAGATGTCTTTTTCTTTCTGCTCATCCCTCCTTCTCCCTCTCACTTTTTCCACCTCTCTGATCTTCCAGGTCACTCTTTTTCTCTTCCCCTATATGTTTCTATGTCCTTGCTCCTGCATCCACCCTATTGTAGTTAACTTCTCACTAGTTTTTTCAACCCCATTTACTTTCTTTGCATTTTCCCCTCCCTCCTTCCAAAAGAGCCTCCTAAAAACTTAAGTTAATGGAAGAAAATCATTAGAATTGCCTTTAGCTTTGCCATTTTTCTTCATTGTAAATGCCTAAAGGGTTTTGGGTGATATAGTTCTTTGTTCCTCTAAAGTATATGTGGGCTATCTGGTCTTTGCCCACATCTGGCTGCTCATCATCAAGAGAAATGAATGTCCCTGGAATTGCTGCCTAACCAGATTGTAGATCTGTTTGCTGCAGCTACTGGAGGGAACACTTTAAGTCACAACAAACTATAAAGTACGAAGCTGGAAGAAGGGTCAAAACAATTTTCATTTCCAAGGTGAGTGGTGTCAGCA
>NW_007869419.1:0-592 GCF_000696425.1 Galeopterus variegatus
CAGGTGTCTTTTTGGTACATTAATTTCTTTTCCTTTGCATATATACCCAGAAGTAGATAGCTGGGTTGTAAGTCAGATCTAACTTTAGTTCTTGGAAGAAACTCCATACTGTGTTCCACGATAGTTGTACCAATGTACATTCCTCTCCACCTCTAAAGTGAAACTCCTACAATCCATTGTTTTATACTTGTAGAAAAAAAATTTCTTAAAACCCGCTTCTGTCAAAAATACTAAAATGGCTCTTGAAAATGCCTGCCATTTAACTCCTTAACAGGGCATTGGAAACTTTTCACAATAAGATCTAACATTGCTTTTACATTCTTATTTCCCAGCACATTCATTTTTCCATTTGCCACATAGACTTATCACATCAGATTGTGTGGCTATAACTTAATACATCTTGCAATTTTTACCTCCATGTATGTAGTTATGCAATAATTGCTCCCTACAATGGCATCTCTCCCTACCCTGCTGTTATAATGTCTATTCTTTTAGGCAAAAACCAAGCCTCTTTGGTCATAATCTTTTGCTTTTTTTATATATATAGTCATGTTTTATCTATACTCCAATAAAATGTGTGTCATTCTTGGGT
>NW_007869420.1:0-592 GCF_000696425.1 Galeopterus variegatus
GTATGAACTGTTTCTGTGCTTTCCTTAGAAAAAAGTTTTAAACATTCATGCAAGTGACAGATTTTGTTAAAAGATTTACATTCTGTTGCCAAGTTATAGGAGAAGTTAATCCTTGCCCATCTCAAAGTTTCTGGTGGCTACGGTCACCTACCAAAAAGAACCTCAGAACTGTGTTAACTGGCATAGTTTACTTTGCAATTGCAGGGAAATCAGTTACTAAACACCAAGAATCGTGACTTTCAGAGCCTGGGCAAAAGACCCTGGCTCAGCTTTTCCCTAAGAAACATGACAGCCTTCTAGAGCCCATGTGGGCCTCAACAAGGAATATATAGGCACATCGGCGATGACTGAGCACTGAACACACCCCCAGGGGACTTCCTCAAATGGCTGGACTGTATAAAGTACTATACCTTTCACGCCTCCTTGGGAAGGGGCAAGAATTGTTAATAGTAACTGTGATTGAATTTTCCACTGGCTCAGAGCAAATTAAGTTAAATACAGTAAAATAAAAGTACAGTTCACTTCTTGCACCTAGATTTGTAAATTAAAACTCATACTTACACAAACTGACAATTTATTTTGTCCATGTTTT
>NW_007869421.1:0-592 GCF_000696425.1 Galeopterus variegatus
GCTCAGTTTGGGTAGTTTGTGTGTGTCCATAAATTTATCCATTTCCTCCAGATTTTTCAAATTTGTTGGGATATAGCTGTTTATAGTAGTCTCTAATGGTTCCTTGTATTTTAGAGGTATCAGTTGTAATATCACCTTTTTCATTTCTAATATTTGTTACTTGGGTCTTCTCTCTTCTTTTTTTTAGTTAGCCATGCTAATGGTTTGTCAATTTTATTTATCTTTTCAAAAAAAACAACTTTTTGATTGGTTGATCTTTTGTATCATTTTTTTGAGTTTCAGTTTCATTAAGTTCTGCTCTGATCTTAATGATTTCTTTCCATCTGCTAACTTTGGGTTTGGATTGTTCTTGTTTTTCTAGTTCATTAAGGTGAACTATTAGGTTGTTCACTTGCCATCTTTCCATTCTTCTGAAGTAAGCATTTAATGTGATAAATGTTCACCTTAGTACTGCTTTTGCAGTATCCCACAGGTTTGGGTATGGTGTATCTTTGTTTTCATTAGTTTCAGTAATTTTTCTGATTTCCTGTATGATTTCTTCTTGGACCCATATCTCATTAAGTAGAATGCTGTTTAATTTCCATGTGTTTGT
>NW_007869422.1:0-592 GCF_000696425.1 Galeopterus variegatus
ATTTATCAAAACCCATAGAACTCTACAGCCTGAACAGTAAAGCTCAATGTTTGCAAATACTTTAGAAAAAAATAAATCATTTAGGAAGTTGGAGGATCCATGAATAAAGTGCATAAGGGGACAAAACAACTAAATTGTATTACTGAAAATGATGAGAAGAAAAATTCTGTCCTAGGCAACGTTGGATTAGTGGAGTTTGTAAGAAACAGGCAAAAGAAATTGTACATAGCACTGTACTGTAGTTGGTAAAGTTATTCCACATGAGGTTACAAGTTAACAAATGTTATTGTGATACATGCGTGCTGAAATTGAATAATTAGGAAAGTGAGTTGCAGATGGTGGGAGTCAGGTTTCTCACTATTGCAGTGGGAAATTATGCATAAGCGGAGGCGTGAGACTAGAATTACCCACGAGGTAATGGATTAGAGTCAGTACAAATTCATATTTAGCATAACATAGAAACAGATGCTTTCATAAAGAAATGTTTATAGATATTCGTATGTATGTGGGTTAAAATATACCATTTTCTTGCTACATCAGCTGAGAGAGTTAAAAAGCAACAATACCCCAAATCTCAATTTCTAATTTTTTT
>NW_007869423.1:0-592 GCF_000696425.1 Galeopterus variegatus
ATTCAGCCACACTCTGAGGGGACAGGAAACATCCCTGCCCTTGAGAAACTCAGACAAAACAGCACCATCCACTGCTGCATTGAATTCCCTCACACCCCGTTTCACTGTGACATTGAAAACGCTTCCAGTGAAGTTACATCCCTTTTTGTCGAGCCACGTGCGCGTGCTCATGGCGAGGACGTAAATCCTATCAACACGTATAAACCCGCCTGCGAAGGCACGAGCTTTGTTTTTATTATCTATCCCCAGTAATTCCAGTAATGACAGCTAAATACCTCCCCACCCCGCCACATGTCTATGCTCTAGTCTCTGGGACCTGTAAATACGTCACACAGCAAGTGGGACTTTGCAGATGTCATCAAGGTTACAGACCTTCACATACAGAGAGTAGCCTGGATTCCCAGTCTAATTACAGGAACCTGAAAAGCAAAGAACTTTCTCCAGAAGGAGTAAGAAAGACGCAGCAGCAGAAGTCAGAGAGATTCCATGTGTGAAAGGACGTGTGTGCCTTGCTGAAGGGGACCACCGGGAGAGCACAGCAGCCCACAGTCACAGTCACATTCCCCGGGTGCAGAAACCGATTGTAGGTGGA
>NW_007869424.1:0-592 GCF_000696425.1 Galeopterus variegatus
TGGAATACTACTCAGCCATAAAAAAGAATGAAATTCTGCCATTTACAGCAACATGGATGAGTTTGGAGAAACACGTTGAGTAAAACAAGCAAAGCATAGAGGGATAAATATCATATGTACTCACTCATAAGTGGGAGCTAGGAGAGAAAGAAGGAAAGACACACTGTTGGGTTGGATTTGCAGAGGGAGAGAACATACCTAGGAATACAAAGTGGAGTGGGGAAAGGGGGATGGGGAAGGATCTCATGGATAACTGGGAGATAACCGAGTGGGGACATAGGGTATAATCACAATTCGTGGTAATGGACATGCTGCCAGTATGGATATGGCCACCACATCTTTGGCATGAGTGGAGACAATTTGCTTTGTACCCCATGAATAACCAATAAATATATAAATAAATAAATAGATTTTTTAAAAATACCTCAAAAGATTCTGTGAAATATTGTTCTCACATGTAAATCTATGTATGTGATTGGTGATAATAAAGCAAAATCATGATCTGCCATCTATACTGCTGTATACACACTACCTACAACAATGCTTTGCAAGCAATAGATATTCAATAAAAACTTGTTAGCATAGTAAAAAA
>NW_007869425.1:0-592 GCF_000696425.1 Galeopterus variegatus
CAAAAACTATACACAAACTTTTGGCTGCTGGTTGGATAGCAAACCTATCTTGTTCTATTAATATTTTTGTATAACCAGCATACTCTCTGGTTCCATATGCATAAGGAGGCCATCACTGTCACATGAGTCAACCTATTGTTCACACCATCAACATCCGAGTTTTCCTCTCTGGGGCATACCAGTGAACTTCATTTATCACTGTCCCTAACAAAACCAATGTCTGCGTGAGAGTTATTTCTACTAAACCATCACAGTCTAGGGCCACATTTAGCCAACCTGCCATAGCATATTTTAGCAGTTTAGGGTACAGATGGCAGAGCCAGAACTCTGAGGTTGCCACTGTGGGACCTTGGGCAACTTACTCAACCTCTTTGTGACTTACACATAATATATACTAAATAAAATTATTGCTGTTGATAATGTTGTTATTTACCTAAACCCAAAGTTCTCAAATGCCGATCAGTAATAAAGTTTTCATTAGTTTGCTGCCAAACTGTTAGGGTGACAGCTATCCTTTTTTAGGAATAGTTATACTTTGGGATTATAGCCTTCCTATTTAGTCAAGAAAAGGGTGGCAAAAATATCCTTTTCT
>NW_007869426.1:0-592 GCF_000696425.1 Galeopterus variegatus
TGCTCTCTGTTGCCTCTTCAGCACTCTGCACAGAGCTGGCACATACTGAGATCTCAATGCATGCTCACTAAACGAATTAATAAGTGAATGGCAAGACATCTTCGGAATGGGGATGCTAAGGCAAGGACTCAAAAAGTGGGCTTTGAGAGAACCTATTCAGATGTTTGGGACACCCAGCTCATTAAGAGGGCCCTCCAAAGAGTCTAGAGGTAGAATTTGCGCCCAGAGGATTGTGTTGTGATAAAAGAGACAAAGATAGAGAGTTAAGATCCAGCATGCAGAGATCGATGCACTCATATCTCTCAGCCTCTTCCAAACATTTATAGATCCATGCTCTGACTTCAAAGGATAGCCGTATCCTTTCATAATGGATTAGACTCCTGCCCTGAGAATTTGGACTCATGACTGGTCAGTGCACACCCAGCTGGAGTCCTCAGGGGTTCAGAACAAGCTCTCTGTCTGGAGAAGACAGAGAGGGAAGAGGGAGCAAGACAGGCTGGTGTGGGGCCCTGGGGCCCTCTTGGGCATTTTCACATGCGCTTCTTTTGCCTGGAATGCCCAGCCCCTCCCTAGTCCACTTGGGTCCATCTTT
>NW_007869427.1:0-592 GCF_000696425.1 Galeopterus variegatus
TATTCATAAAGGCTCTGTCCAGTCCTATGTCCTGAAGTATTTGCCCTTTGTTTTCTTCTAGGAGTTTTATAGTTTCAGGTCCTATATTTAAGTCTTTAGTCCATATTGAATTAATTTTGGTAAATAGCAAGAGGTACAGGTCTAGTTTCTTTCTTCTGCACATGGATATCCAGTTTTTCCAGGACCATTTATTGAAGAGGCTGTCCTTTCCCCAGGGTATACCCTTGGTGCCTCTGTTGAAGACTAGTTGCCTATAAGTTTGTAGAATGATTTCTGGGTTTTCTATTCTGTCCCATTGCTTCATGTGTCTGTTTTTATACCAGTTCCATTCTGTTTTGTTTACTATAGCTTTGTAGAATAATTTGTAGTCAGGTAGTGCAAGGCTACCAGCTTTATTTTTTTTGCTCAGGATTGTTTTGGTTATTCAGGGTATTTTGTTGTTCCACAAGATTGTTAGGATTGTTTTTTCTATTTCTGTGAAGAATGTCATTGGTATTTTTTTTTTCCTTCTTGTCTTTTTTTCGTGACCGCCAACGGATCGCAACCCTCAGTGTCGCGCCCGCACTGGACCGGGACCGGCAACGGGATCGCA
>NW_007869428.1:0-592 GCF_000696425.1 Galeopterus variegatus
CCAGCAAGGCTATCCTTCAGAAGTGAGGGAGAAATAGTGTATTTTTCAGACAAACAAAAACCGTGGTAGTTCACCACCACACAACCAACCCTGCAAGAAATCCTCAAAGAGTCCTTTATCTGGAATCAAAAAAATTGATAATCACTACCACAAATACACAAGAAAGTACAAAACCCACTGGCAGAACAAAAATCCAAATGAGAAAGAGGAAGAAACTAAATCTTACCGCCACAAAAAACCATGACGATGAAACAAAAGCAAACAAACTCTCCGTCTCTTTGGAAGATGATAGGGAAACAGTTAATTTTTCTAAAATTAGTAAGTAAAAGGGAAGAGTCAAGCACATATCCTGTCTTTCCTACATTAATTGTTCTCCAGGGTAACCAAAAGTAGATGGAGGAAGCATTTCTGTCTGTTGAAGCACCCGAGCTAGCAAACAGAGAGGGAAAATAAATAATTAGAATATGGTATTTTGCAAACTCCTATTGAAATAACAGATCTAGCAAATGATCATCAATGGCTGCTAACATGACAGAGAGATTATCAGACATAATGGGCATCCTACAGTAAGAACATATACCTCTGAAGCCAT
>NW_007869429.1:0-592 GCF_000696425.1 Galeopterus variegatus
TGCACCAGTCCCTAGCCACAGCACCTGGTGGGGGCAAAGTGCACAGTCTCATGATCACCGTTTCCAATTTCCCCTGGGCCTCCAAAATGTTAGTGTGCAGCTGCCGTCACTCTGTTCCATTTTCCACATTGTCTATGATCATACTTCTTCATCTTCCTCAAAACCTTCCATCTTCTGCTCAGCACATCCTTACTCAAGGAACTCCCTGGCTCCTGCCACCCTGCTTACTTCCCCATGCTTTCTTCCACCCTCTCTTTACAAGAAAGGTGTGTTTCTACTTCTGCCCAAGACTGACTCCCTTCCTAGGGTGTCAGTCCCCTTCCCAGCCTGCCACACCGGTTTCAGTTCCCTCTCATTCCTTGATTTTCAGCCTTTCCTCTGGACAGACTCTCCCAGCAGCATTTAAACATGCTCAGGCTACTATCATTTTAAATGCCCTCACATCCTGTCTCTCCCTGATCAAACTCTTGCACTTAGAATAGAGTGTCTGGCTGTAGAAAATGCAGAATGTTTAGCCTGGATGTGATGGTTAATAGGGCTGGGCACAGACTTCAAGAATATGACCCCAAAAGCACGGGCAACCAAAGGAAAA
>NW_007869430.1:0-592 GCF_000696425.1 Galeopterus variegatus
ATATATATCATTCTTTAATCCATTTTGAGTTGACTTTAGTGTATGGTGCAAGGTATGGGTCTAGTTTCATTCTCCTGCATATTGATATCCAGTTCTCCCAGCACCATTTGCTGAAAAGGCAGTCTCTTCCCCAGTGTATAGGCTTGGTGCCTTTGTCAAAGATCAGATGGCTGTATGTGTTTGGGTTGATATCTGGATTCTCTATCCTGTTCCATTGATCAGTGTGTCTGTCTTTATGACAGTACCATGCTGTTTTGGTTATTATAGCTTTGTAGTATAGTTTAAAGTCAGGTAGTGTTATCTCTCTAGCTTTATTCATTTATTATTATTATTTTTTTTTTTGCTCAGCGTTGCTTTGGCTATGTGTGGTCTTTTGTTATTCCATATAAATGTCTGGATAGCTCTTTCCACTTCTGAGAAAAATGTCATTGGTATTTTGATGGGGATTGCATTGAATTTGTATATCACTTTGGGTAGTATGGAAATTTTCACTATGTTGATTCTTCCGATCCAAGAGCATGGGATATCTTACCATCTTCTTGTATCCTCTCTAATTTCTCTCAGAAGTAGTTTGTAGTTCTCATTATAGAGA
>NW_007869431.1:0-592 GCF_000696425.1 Galeopterus variegatus
AGTTGGAAAAGATGAAGTCAAATTGTCACTTCACCAATGACATGGTTCTATATATAGAAATACCCATAACCTCTACCAAAAAACTCTTAGAACTCATAAACAAATTCAGTAAGATTGCAGGATACAAAGTCAATACAGAAAAATCAGTACCATTCTTATATGCCAACAATGAACAAGCAGAAAAAGAAATCAGAAAAGCAAGCCCATTTATAATGGCTACCAAAAGAATCAAATACCTAGAAATACATTTACACAAAGAGGTGAAAGGTCTCTACACTGAGAACTACAAAACTGCTGAAAGAAATTAAAGAGGACACCAAAAGATGGAAAGACTTTCCTTATTCATGGATTGGAAGAGTTAACATGATGAAAATGTCCATACTACCCAAAGTGATCTACAGATTCAATGCAATCTCCAAAAGCAATCCTAAAATTCATATGGAACAAAAAAAGACCCCAAATGGCCAAAGCAATTCTGAGCAAAGTAAATAAATAAATAAAACCAGAAGCATTACACTACCTTACTTCAAACTGTACTACAAAGCTATAGTAACCTAAACAGCATGGTACTGGCATAAAAACAGACACATAG
>NW_007869432.1:0-592 GCF_000696425.1 Galeopterus variegatus
AAAAAAAAAAAAACATTTTATTGCAATTTCTTACTTACAAAATAGGGGAGAAAAAACATTTGATTATGTCAATGGGTACAGAAAAAGCCTTTGAAAGAAATTCAACATGAGTCCATGGTAAAAACATTTAGTTAAATACTATTAAAAGGGAGCTTTCATTTCCTAAAACCAACAACAAACAGACTTAAACATAAAATGTTAGAATTATCATTAAAGGCAAGAGCAAGACATAGATATATGCTATTACCTTTAGGTTTCAAAACAGTACTGGGACACAAAGACAGAGCTATAGATATCAAAATATATAAGGGCTTTGAATGTTGGAAAAATATAACATTTAGTAACAATATCATTATCTATTTTGAAAATTCAAAGGAAGAAGCTTTTGGAATATTCAGGTGAATGAGACTTCAGAACTACCTGTACAGATTACTATAGTAAAATCAAAACCTTCGCTACAAAAGCAATAATTAACTAGAATAACTAATAGAAAATATACCATTTACGTCAGCAACAAAATCCAAGAATTAAGGGCTGGCCCGTGGCTCACTCGGGAGAGTGCGGTGCTGATAACACCAAGGCCGTGGGTTTG
>NW_007869433.1:0-592 GCF_000696425.1 Galeopterus variegatus
TTAGCCTAACAAAACCTTTTCAATCCATAAACCAACACAATTATGCATGAAGAAAATAGATGATGACAATAAATAGAAAGATGTAATATGACCACCTCTTACTACTACACAGTAGGAATTAAAATATCTTTTAAATGTTAAATTTTAAAAATATTGGTCAAGTGCCTCCCTCTTTATTTTAAGTACAGTCAGATCTACCAGTTCTTAAAAAAAACCCGTTACTTGATCATTTTACTCATTTGTAACCGCAATTCAATTTCCTTGCATTCTCTTGCCCATCCCTTAAATAGAGAGCTATCCACTGTTTCTACTGCATATCTACTCATTCTTTTAAATCTTTTTTGTTGCAGTTATGGTATAATACACATGAAATTTATCACCTTAACCATTATTTAGTGCACAATTCAGTAGTATGAATTATACTAATATTGTTGTGCAACCTCAGCACAATGCCTTTCCAGAACTCTTTTCATATAACTCCTCATTTTCCCCTACCCCCAAGCCCTGGCAGCCACCATTCCACTTTCTGTCTCTATGATTTTGACTACTTTAAGTACTTCATGTAAGTGAAATAATACAATATTTGTCTTTT
>NW_007869434.1:0-592 GCF_000696425.1 Galeopterus variegatus
CCACATCACACTTGATGATGGAGTTAAAGGTGGTCTCATGGATGCCGCAGGATTCCATACCCAGGGACGAGGGCAGGACGACAGCCTCTGGACAACGGAACCTTTCGTTTCCAATGGTGATTACCTGGCCGTCAGGCAGCTCGTAACTCTTCTCTAGGGAGGAGGAGGCCGCGGCGGTGGCCATCTCCGGCTCAAAGTCCAGGGCGACGTAGCACAGCTTCTCCTTTATGTCACGCACTGTCTCGAAGCTGTAGCTGCGCTCTGTGAGGGTCTTCAGGAGGTGTTCAGGCAGGTCCCCCCCAGCCAGGTCCAGATGCAGGATGGCATGCGGGAGGGCATAGCCCTCGTAGATGGGCACCGTGTGTGTGACACCATCTCCAGAGTCCATGACAATACCAGTAGTGTGACCAGAGGCGTACCAGGACAGCACGGCATGGATGGCCACCTACATGGCCAGGGGTGTCGAAGGTCTCGAACATGATCTGGGTCATCTTCTCCCTTTTGGCCTTGGGGCTCAGGGGGCCTCAGTCAGCAGCACGGGGTTTTCCTCGGGAGCCAGGCACAGCTCGTTGTTAAGGTGCGATACCAGATC
>NW_007869435.1:0-592 GCF_000696425.1 Galeopterus variegatus
CTCTTCAAGACTCCACCTTTCAATTACCATAATAGGATTTCCCACCCTCTTAACAGTCACAATGGAAGCTAAGTTTCTAATGCATAAAACTCAGGGGACACAATTCAAGCTTCAATGAGTTTTGGGGGGACATAATTCAATCCACTACAGATGTGGATATTGTAGGTTAGGGTTTGAGGAGTTTAAATTAAAAAAACACATGCTTTCTTACCCTACTTTGGAACAAGGTGAAAGAAAGGTGCAGGAGTATGAATAAAAAAACAAAATATTAACTTAATTACTATGAAAGGTGACTGTAGAATACGGCTTTTCTTCTGCAACCAACGAAATTTCTAATTCTTCATCCCTAGTTAGATATACTTACCTGTCCAGCTTATTAACTAGTTGGTGGTCTTTCCCCTTCAGGGGTAGGCTTCTTTCTGAATGACAGAGACCGGATAATTATGCAAAATCTGTCTAACTAGGCTGGCTCCCAAAAAGGAAGAGGCTGAGGCAATAATGCCCAGTTTCTTCTATTAAACTAAAAGATAACTTATTTTCCTTTTCTAAATAAAAATATGTGAAAAGAGGAGAGAGGGCCAGAGATGTTAGT
>NW_007869436.1:0-592 GCF_000696425.1 Galeopterus variegatus
GTGCGCTCACTGGCTGAGCGCGGTGCGGTTGGTCTCAAAAAGGACAAAAAAAAAAAAAAAGGATGTGTGTTATCTTTTAATTCAACTCTTCCATGAACTTTCTGAAGTACCCTCGGATGAGGCTTGCTTGGCAAGAACTCGTTACCGTTGTCTTCCTCAGGCTCCCATTATCCCTAATCAGGAAGGGAGCGTGTGCTTCATTCCATTTTCCATTGTAACACTGAGGGATAAAGTGGGAAAAAATATATCTGTCAGATTGGCCCAGTTGAGAAGTTACATTTCTCCACGGGCCGACTTTCCTTTTAAGGTGAGCCCGCTGAAGACAGACTCAGAAGACCACAGGTGACTGCGGGCTTTGCTGCCTGGAGGCTTTGGTTGGGAGGCTTGGACTGGGGATCCAGCATGAGTCAGTCCTGGAGCTGCCACAGGAAACCAGCTCTGCAACCCCAAGAGGAAAGAAAAAGGGCAACAAGGCAGAGCCCACATCCCTCTCTCCAGATTGTCCAGATTGTCCATGGGCAGATAGCTCATGCCCGTGGGTCTCCCAGCCAATGTCCTCATCACTGAGGCTTAGGGAGATAAGCAAAATTGC
>NW_007869437.1:0-592 GCF_000696425.1 Galeopterus variegatus
GAAGAGGGAGGGAGGTTTTGGTAATGGGCCACAATAATCAACCACATTGTATATCAACAAAGTAAAATAATAAAAAAAATTAAATAAATAGGAAAGTGTTAACTGTATGATATGTGAGATAAATCTTAATAGAGCTTTACAAATTGTGCTTCATACTTTTTATAAAGCAATGAGCATAAGATAGCACCATTTAGTGCCAAAATCTACAACTTCCTGGTTGCTGTAAAGTAACTCTGTAGGTAGGCAGATTACTTCCTTGCTGTGAAGTAACTCTGTAGGTAGGCAGATTACTTCAATGTTACCTTTGAGGAAACTGATGATTAGACAAGTCAAGGATCTTGTTGAAGTTCCCTCAAATCCTAATTAGGCAGAGAAACGTTGATGGAAATACAGGTTTATAGACTCCCGAAGCTTTGTTTTTCCTGATACCCCACACATTTCTCTCATGAAGGCCTGTGGGTCTCATTGCTACCTTTTGTTGAGACCAACAAGAACCCCACAAAAAAACAAAACAAAAACTTAATTTTGAGATGATATCTCAAAGTGGTTTTGATTTTCATTTTCGTGATGATTAATGATATTGAGCATTTTT
>NW_007869438.1:0-592 GCF_000696425.1 Galeopterus variegatus
ATCTAGCTAACCATCAGCTGATTTCTGTGTTAAATAGTTCTGTACAAGCTTATCATAAGATAGAAATAACAGTAGATCAAGGAAGAAAAGGAATAATCAAACTGATACAAGACTATGAAAATGTATGCAACAGATTTTTAGGACAAATTAGTTGTTTCTTTTAATCTGTTCCTCCCTGACACTAGTTTGTAAATGCTTCCTTTCCAATATTAGGCATATTTGTATTGGTACTATCGCTATATCTGTTCTATGAAAGCTACACAACACATGCAAATGCTCTCGCAGATATGACTGTTATTGTTGTAAGGAGTCCATGGCAAGAGACCAGAGTGTAGAATTGTCCATTGTTTTCTGGCAGTGCTTGTTAGCGTTAAGAAACCAAACCCCAGCCTAATTAGTTTTTATTTTTACTGTTAGAGGTGACTTGCTTTGCTTGTATAATGCCTGAAAAATTTACATTTCCATCCTTAAATTTAACAAAGTAAATGAGATATTTTTCAAAACAAAACCAAAAAACTATAAATTTCCCTCAATTCAGCATGCATCTCACATGTTTATTATGTCATATCTTTACTATAATTTAGGTAAATAT
>NW_007869439.1:0-592 GCF_000696425.1 Galeopterus variegatus
ATTTATTTAAATAAAGAACATGTTCTTGAGGCAATTGCCAAAAGAAAAGAAGGCTTGCCCCGTACTCATTCTGCCCTACGCTGTGCTTTCTGAAGAGAGTGGAGAGGAGCCCTCCAGACCGTACAGATTTAGAATGTTGTGGAGAACGCAATTTTACCTGTATGGAAATTAATAATAAAATAGAGACTGGTGAGAAAATACCCCAGATCAGAGAAATTGCATCATGTACTGCAAGAATGCTGAAGCAGTCAACAAAAGCAAATCAGAAAATTGCAGAAGACCACAGCAACTTCAAACAATAATAATAGTAATGATGATTGACATCCCACCTGAACATTTGAGTGATTACCATGTGCCATGCCCCGAGCCAAGCACTTTAGGTGCGTTATTTTACAAGAGGCCAACAAAGGATGTACTATTGCAATAGAGTGAATGTCTGTGTCTCCCTCCACCAAATTCACATGTTGTAATCCTAATCTCAATGAGGAGGTGGGTCATGAGGTTGGAGCCCTCATGAATGGGATTAGTGCTCTTGAAAGAAGATGTCGGAGGACTAGTTAGCTCTCTTTTCACCTTGGAGGACACAGCAAGA
>NW_007869440.1:0-592 GCF_000696425.1 Galeopterus variegatus
GTTCTTCCTGAAGAGGATCCAGCCACTCCTTCATTCAAGGGGTTCTGGGTCTATAAACCGGCTCATGTATTGGAATTGATTGAGGAGCTGTGACTGTCTGTTTTCATAATTTGAGTTAGATTTTTGTTCACTTGACCTAGAAGCTTTCTGCTTCTACAGATCAAGCAAGACTTCAGTAGGCTTCCTATCTATTTGGCTTATAGGAACACCATGATTAATTAACCAACATCATAGATCTACACAAGTCAGACAATTCGCATTGTTGCTTTGCCTCTGTTGTCCATTATTGTAACTGTGCCCATATTGTCTGTCAGTTGAGTGTCACCACTGGGCCCCAGCCACCCAAAGACCCAAATAGTCCCATTTCATTTAAGTGTTCCAATTGCATGACTGTTGTTCCCACTGTAAGGTCTAGTCTACAGAGAAAAGCAACCATGGAGCTCTTCAGGGATACTGGAGTTCCCCTCACAAATCTATTTCTCAAGGTATCAGTAAAAGGTATGTCCTCTGGAGCCTCCCAGTGTGGGTGAATAGGTTTTATGTGACAAATCTACTCTAGCATTCCGATATCCCTAAGGCTTTGAATCCCTTC
>NW_007869441.1:0-592 GCF_000696425.1 Galeopterus variegatus
TCCCCAACTGTCTCAACATTTTTTATAATGTATTCATTCTACAATGTATTTGCCCAAATCACAGTCAAAACATATTGCATCTCTTAAGTCTTCTAGAATGTATAAGTTCTCCTGTCTTTTTTTATTATAATTTATTCGGTGAAAAAATTAGGCCATTTGTCCTGTGTATTTGGTCCAGTCTATATTTTACTGATTTCATCCATATTATTTAGCATATTCCTCGGTTTCCATGTATACTGATAGTTCTACCTAGAGGCTTGATTAGATTCGGGTTGCTGTTTGGTTTTTTATAAGAATACTTTAGAAGTGGAGTATGTACCTTCACTACAAGGCACTTAATGGCTGAATCTCTTTATTTTGTGATGTTAGACTCCATTATGATAATGCCTAGATTCTTTAACTCATGGGGGGAGGAGGGAATTCAAAAACATTTAGGCAAGTCACAATGTGTATTTACTGGACATAGGAATTTGAGATTCAACAATAAATAAGACATGGTCTTGCTCAGAAAAATCTTAACAGCTTGAGGTTCGGGAAAACAAGAAACAAGCTTTTTTTTTTTTTTTTTTTTTTTTTTTTTTTTTTGTGTCCG
>NW_007869442.1:0-592 GCF_000696425.1 Galeopterus variegatus
TTTTGCTTTGAATGTCTCATTGCTAGCCGATTTTACTACTTGTGTTGCTATCAAGCAGCAGTACTTTATTCATTGTCTACTGTAATATTTAGTAATGGCATTATTGATATTACTCATCAATGTGATTATACCATACCCCTCAGCTACTTATGCAGTTTGAGGTTTTACAGTCCCTTCTTGTCATATTTTTTTTGTAATTTTATAAATATATTTTATATACATGGTGTATGTGTGCATATATTTGTTTGTGTATGTATACACATATATATGAGGTACACCAAAAATTTTGTGGAAAAATAGAATTAAAAGATAATGCAAATCTTTCCATGCATTTTTTTACTTTATTTTGTTTATTTTTTATTATGAATATTCAGGAGACACAAAGCTGATTGTCACCCCTCGTGCTCATGATATGAGGGCCAGATTCAAATCGGCAGCACACCCATTACCAGAAATTGATTTTATACCCTGTGTCCCCCACCCAGTTATCCCCAACCTCCCTCTCACTCCCTCTTTACCCCCCACTCTACTTTGTAGCTCTCTGCAAGTCCAATGCAGTACTGTGGTCTTTCTTTCCTTCCTTCTTTCTCTC
>NW_007869443.1:0-592 GCF_000696425.1 Galeopterus variegatus
CTCCAAGATTCACAACCTCATTGCTATACTATATGGAATAGAGTTCTCACAAAACTGAGCTCTCTACCTGTCCAAAGATACTTGTCAAGTTTGATTTTCGTTTTTTAATACCGCACTCTCTGGAATTGAGTGGGGGGGACCTCATCACTGCTTTTCGGCCTTTTGCTTCAGGCAATCTTGTTTTCTTTCTTTCTTCAGTAGTTTCAACCTGTAGAAATTGACTTGAATGTTAAATTTAATCCAAAAAGAAACATCAATGTGTGGAAGCACCTTCTTTCTGAAATTTGTCTTTCCTTAGACTGGGAAGTACAAAAATGTATTAAAGATTTTCTGTACAGTGGTCTACTCTCTTTTTAAACTTTGGGAGAGCTGAGTCTTAGATCTGTAGATAAAAGCCTTAGCGTACAGAATCCCCCTCCCTCCTTGGCAATTTATATTTAAAAAAAAATTCTTCAGATCACACATAGGTTGGCTCATATTTAGGTGCAGAGAGGATGGCTCATGTGTAGGGGTTGAGAAACTCTACAAGTGAAATAACCCACAATCATGTCATTGTCCTCTTGCATGGGAGAGTTGAGAGAAATCAAGTCCT
>NW_007869444.1:0-592 GCF_000696425.1 Galeopterus variegatus
TGGATGCCAAGAAGAAAACTGTGTCTTTTAACAATCTTTAAGAACCCATGCACTTTTAAGTTGCAGCATGGCCTCAGTCCCGGTCATTCCAACAGAGGCATGAGGAAGAAAGCTTGGCCGGGTGCCTTCAGTTTCACATTAAACTAGAACCAACATACTAGATGTGGGGGCATGGCTTTCCATGGGCAAGTGTCTAAACAGTGAGATATAAGGCTGAAAGAAAAAAAATCAGCAAGTGAAGGGAGCATTTACCTAGACAGGAAAACCCAGACAGTAAAAAATACAGAGAGAGGAGATTGTTTGTGTTGGGGACAAGGAATCCAGCTGACATGTGGACTCGGGATGCCGTGCCCTCAGCTGTGGGGAGACCTGAACGTTGCTGTGATGAGGGTAAATGGCCTGCATCACGATGAAGATGCAACTGAAACCCAACCTGTTTTTTAAAAAACGTCTTCTGCATTTTAGTCGTCAAAATCATCCTTCCTTTTTAGTTATCCACTTTTTCTGCATTTAATAATAGAAACAAACAAAAAAAATGATGGATTATCTCAGCCTGAAACTAAATCTACAAGACACATATACATTGAAGATC
>NW_007869445.1:0-592 GCF_000696425.1 Galeopterus variegatus
CTCTGCAGCTGAAGACACAAATGCATCCTCAGGAAAGAATGGACCTCATAGATATCAAAAGCTTCATTTCAAAAGTCATTTCTGTTATACACGGAAGCAACCAGAAACTTTCATTCAGTCATTCCCTCACATTTATTGAGTGCCTACTACCACCAGGCTGGCCCTGAGCACACAAAAACAAGCAGGCCCTTAAGGAGCTTACAGACCTAGTGGGTGAGGCATAAAAGTAGCCCAGAGATTGCAACGCCTTCCAAGAGATGACGAGAAAGGGTTACATATTATGCAGACAGAGAGGAGAGGTATCTATGTTAAATAGTTTCAGGAGAAACATTAAAAATTGGAGAAAAGAAATACGGACATTTCAACTTCATAATTAACTTTTCTTTTCCTATAGTCACAAAATACTTAATACTTAAAAGAACCTCAGATCCACTCCTGAGTATATACCCAAGAGAATGGAAAGCAGAGACTCAAACAGATATTTGAACACCCATGTTCACAGCAGCATTATTCACAGTAGTCAAAAGGTGGAGGGCCGGCCCGGTGGCGCACTCGGTAGAGTGCAGCGCTTGGGAGTGTGGCGGCGCTCCCG
>NW_007869446.1:0-592 GCF_000696425.1 Galeopterus variegatus
GGAGGGAGCGCCGCCGCGCTTCCCAAGCGGCGCACTACAGCAGTGCGCCACCGGGCCGGCCTAGTTTTCTTTTTTTAAAATCTTCCAAGCCAGACATTTTCTTGGGAGCCATATTAAAAGATTTTACATTTAGATAATGTGAGAAAATACACTACAGTAAACAGCAATATACTGTACAATATTCAGTTTCAGAATTTTAGCTGAAGGAGACAGCTAATTTCAGGAGACTGTTGCTGAATTATGTCAGGGCTGGTAATGCTGCCTGTAATTTTATGTTGCAAAAATATCATCAGATAGGCTGGTGCCTGGGAGGAGTGATTTTTAAATGTCTTTTGAAAGATACCGTCTATTTCAGTAGCCAATTGACATTTTGCAGTTAGGTATGGTATCTCATGAGCAAAACTGAGATAACAGGACCATATTTCTGACCATTTCAGCAATGTTTTGTGTTCCTTATAGAGGGGCACCCTTGCCAGCCATTTTGTCTGACTCCAGTCATGGTAGGAATGGATTGGGCTGAGAGATCTGAGTGTGAATTTATGGGCACTCAGTTTAGTGGGCAAAACCCGTAACTTCTCTGATCTTCAGTCTC
>NW_007869447.1:0-592 GCF_000696425.1 Galeopterus variegatus
ATTCCATTGTGTATATATACCACATTTTCCATATCCACTCATCCGATGATGGACATTTGGAGAGGGAGGAGGGAGGGAGGTGTTGGTGATGGGCCATAATAATAATATATATTGTATATTGACAAAATAAAAATTTAACGGAAAAAAAATAAATAAATGCAAAAAGCAAATGAGAGGAATAAAATCAGGGTTTGCTGAATAATAAAAAAAAATAATGATAAATAAATAAATAAATGGGACCCTGGGACAGAAAAAAGACATTAGGGAAAAACAAAGGAAATCTGAATAAAATATGGAATTTCATTAATAAAAAAATAAAAATAAAAAATAAAAAAATAAAATAAATAAAACGTCTTTTCATTCTTTTTTTTTTTTTTTTCCTTTTTGTCTTCTTACTGAGTAATTTCAAATAACCTGTCTTCATGTTCACTGATTCTATTCTCTGCTTGCTCAAGTCTGGTGTTGAGGCTCTCTCTTAAAATTTTCAGTTCAATTACGATCTTCACCTCCAGAATTTCTGTCTGGTTCTTCTTAATGGTTTCTATATCTTCCTTAAATTTAAAATTTTGTTCATAAATTGTTGGTTTTATTT
>NW_007869448.1:0-592 GCF_000696425.1 Galeopterus variegatus
CCCCGGGAGCCCTCAGACACCAGCGGGTCACACACCGGCTGCCGGCTGGCTGTGGCTCGGCCTGGCGGGGAGTCGACCTTGTACTTCACGGGCAGAGACGAAGAACCACAGAACACCGTGGACCGCCCCACCCCACCGCCACTTCTAAAATGCATCTTCTCTGCGACTCTGTTACTTTCTGTTTTCTCTCTCTTTCCTTTGCCCCAAACTCTGAGTGACCCCTTTCCTTTCCTGCACCCCCTTACACCTGGTTTTGAGGTTGTCCACAATTACAGGCTTGAACCGGGTTCCCTCTGCCACTGGCTCATGGATTTGTTACCAGCCCCGCGGGTGGGGAATGTCACTCTGTGTGGTCACGGCATGCAAATGTATTTTAATTTTATATTAAAGGAACGTGATTGTACAAGCCACCCTTGAGTGTGGTTTTGGGTTAGGTGTGGCGTCCAGTGGCCTCCATCAGCAGGAGAAGTTGGGGCTGGGGACACACTAGCAGGGACCAGGTACTTATTTTAAAATCGAGGGACCCAGGAGCAGAGGGATCAAGGTTCTTGCCTAAAGCACAAAGCTGACTCATGCGAGACCAGGAACTCCA
>NW_007869449.1:0-592 GCF_000696425.1 Galeopterus variegatus
TTTTTTTTAATTTTATATAATCCCATTTTTTTATGTTTTCTTTTGTTGCCTACACTTTAGAGTCTTTATTCATAAAGTCTTTGCCTAATCCTTCATCTGTTGCTTTGCCTCCCACAGATTTGCCACCCCTTGTCTCCTGAGTAAGCCAAAGCTTACTCAAAGCCCATATCTTTTGAGCAGTGAGAAGCCCTGAAAAGGGGTTAATCTCCCAGAACCCTCAAACCCTCATGATAGAGGCATTCCTCCCATTTGGGAAATTAACCCTGAATTGGGGTTATCTTCCGGTATTTATTCTCCAGACCAGGAAGTGACAGGAAGAGAACATAGGTGGGGTTTTTGCTAAGTATAGTTTAACAAGTTTAATAATAGAAGCTGGTAACATTCAGTGAAACAGGCAAGGTGACATTCCATAATGCAATTTGCAACAAAAGCTTGATTTTAGTGAACATTCTCTTCTTACAGCAATTTCCCAGCATCTTTACATATCAATCAGTGACCTGTCTGTCTTTGAGCCAGCATCCTTGCTGTGTTACAATTCTTTATCTTACAACAGTATAGCCTGGGGAAAATTTTCTGTCCTTTGCAAGGTCAA
>NW_007869450.1:0-592 GCF_000696425.1 Galeopterus variegatus
TCCTTAACTTAACATATTGCATTTGAGATTCATCCATATTTTTCATATATCAAGAGACCCCCAATTTTTATTGCTGAGTAGTATTCTGTTGTATAGATGGATCACAGTTTATCTTTTTCCCAATCCAAGAACATTTGGATCATTTCCAGTTTTGGGCAATTACAAATACAGCTGCTATAAATATTCATCTTATAGATTTTGGGGTAGAAGTAGGTTTTAATTTCACTTGAGTAAATATTTAGCAGTGAGATGGCTGGGTCATATAGTAAGTGCATGTTTAACTTTATAAGAAACTGCCAAACTGTTTTCCAGAGTGTCTGTACAATCTTGCATTCCAACCAGCCCTGGTTCTTGTTCTTTGATACGAGCAGTACTGAGGTTGTATGTTTTCTTACTATTGAGTTTGAAGATTCTTTTTATGTTCATCTTGTATCGATATGTATATGGATACAAGTACTTTGTCAGATATGTGATTTACAAATATTTTCTTACAGTCTGCGGCTTTCTTTTAATTCTCTTAACACTGTCTTTTTTTTTTTTTTTTTTGTCTTTTTTGTCTTTTTTCCATGTCCGGCAACGGATCGCAACCCTC
>NW_007869451.1:0-592 GCF_000696425.1 Galeopterus variegatus
ACAGAGGCCTGGACAGACTCAGACTTCAGCCTAGTGTCAAGCTTCGACACTCTTCTGGGTATACCAAGTACACTAAATGCTCATCAGGAAGCACCAATTAATTGTGTGGAAATATTGGAACACTGTTTTTGGCTCTGGGAATTTGATTTGTCATTGTTCAAACTGGGTGCATGGCTAAAGAATGCTTTGAAAGGAGGAAAAGAAATGAGATGCAAGAACTTTGAAGTTAAAGTATTACCAGGTTTCCTAGCTTATACTAAATGAGGTTGCCACATGTCATGTATGCAAAATTTCATTATATTCAAGCTTGCATTATGGAGGGTTTCTAAATGAAGGGACAAGAGAAAAAAAAATTTAAATGTTCCAACTTCTCTTCATAAATAATTTAATTTTTAACTTTAAGGATCTTTCACAGATGATTATATTAAGAAAGGAACAAATAAATTTTCACTATTTTATCTTGCCAGTCAATAGTCAAACTTCCCCCTTGAGTTCATTTCTGACAAGGTAGTAATTCACTTGTCCCTTTAATAACATGGCTCTGAGTAACTGTAAAAATCCAGAATTAGTGGGAATGAATTTTCTTTAGCAA
>NW_007869452.1:0-592 GCF_000696425.1 Galeopterus variegatus
AACAACTGTATGAGGAAGGTGATTGCGTTTACCATAACACTAGTTGAAGTTATTTTATTTTTTTTTTGTCTTTTTTTTTTCGTGTCCGGCAACGGATCGCAACCCTCAGTGTCGCGCCTGCTCCTCGCTCAGCCAGTGTGCGGGAACCGGTCTGTATGTGGGATCTAAACCCTCGGCGGGAGCGCCACCACGCTCCCAAGCGGCGCACTGTAGTAGTGCGCCACCGGGCCGGCCCTAGTTGAAGTTATTGACCAGGTGATCCCAAATGTGCTTTGTGTGAGGTTCCATATGATACATACGCTCTTTTTAGGATTCAGTATCAGAGGAAGGTTGATTGCTTTTTGAAGAATTGTTACGTTGCTTTTTACCAAATAAGAATTATACAATTCATTGTGTTTCACTTTGCCTTTGTTGCACAGAAGTTCCTATGTCTGTTTTAGTGGTAGACATCCTTCCTTCCTTCTCCTTTTCATAATTTTTATATTGTATTTCTGTTTTCAAAAAAAAAAAAAATGTGTGTATGTGTGTGTTTATGTATATGTCTGTGCATATGTGTACACACACACACACAGTTTGGTAAAAATTGTTTTGA
>NW_007869453.1:0-592 GCF_000696425.1 Galeopterus variegatus
GACATTCTTCCTGGAAGTGAATTTCCTGTTATCTTTACGGAATCTTTGCAGAAAATATCCTTTGAAAAGCAGTTGCTGAAATTCCTCCTCAAAACTTGTGTCATGTGTTTGAACTTTGAACCTACCACCTACATAAACTTTTCACTCTTGCGTGTGTTTGTGATTCTCTGCGTCCAACCTGTGAGCTCCGTTTTTTCAAGGACTCGGAGTTACTCGTCTTTGTGTTCCCAAAGGCTAGTAACAGTGCCCGGCACATAGTAAATGCTCAGTAAATGTCTGATGAATAAATTAACAGCGTTATCAGTAGATATCAGCCTTTTCAAAGCCTCAGCTTCTCCCCTTGTCTCTGCTGGAAATATCTTCCCTTTGCTGCTTGGATCCACTCTCTGCCCCACTCCACTGCCCTGCGTTCTGACTGCTTCTGAGGTCTGGCTAGTGGGAGCCATGACAGGAGATGGGGGATAGAGCAGAGTGAGCTCAGAAGTATATATTCTCCTGCTGCTTCCCTCCCTATGTGGTCACCTGGAGTTGGCTGTGTCCCTTGACCTAATGTCACTACTGTTTTCAAAGCAACCTTCACCAGGCAGCTCTT
>NW_007869454.1:0-592 GCF_000696425.1 Galeopterus variegatus
TCAGTACCTACAAATGGTCATGCTTTTTGCTAAGTTATTTAATTTCTTTTAGTCTAAGAATGTATCTATAATATGTTCAAAGTTCTATGAACAAATGTAGTCACACTGCATTGTTATTCATAATAAAAAAAAATACGTTTGTACCACTTTTTCTTGTTAATCTGTCCTTGTTATAGAAGTGGCCATTGTGACCCTATGATGGGGAGGGAAGGGATCACCCCTTTCCTGCCCCCACAGTCCTAAAAGTATCCAAAAACTTCCACTCACTGAAGGACTTCAACTTCCTTCCAAGTGTGCTTTCAGGGAAATCTACTGAAAGCACTTGACAAAATTAGGCAGAAGTAAAAGTCATTGGGCCCACTTATCGGAGTGAATTTTCATAGCCAAACCACTAGGTTTCAGGAACCAAAATAGCATACCAATTCACTAAACTGACTGAGCACTCCTTGAGTGGCAGACACGAATCCAGCAATTTACAAGCACTCTCTCATCAGACAGAACTCTGAGTGCAGTGCTACACAACTCATGGGTCAGGAAAAGCACTGCGGGAGGCCGGGACCACGGGGGACTAGTCATGGTGTATGGGTTTGAA
>NW_007869455.1:0-592 GCF_000696425.1 Galeopterus variegatus
CCTGGCATACGACTTTTCCCACTGAGGGAATTCTGAATTGGGTGAAATAATGACAAGTCTTGTGAATGAAGCTCTTTCAAGGAGCTGTTAGATGGATGAAATAGTGACAATTTTCTGGGGATGGGGCTTTTGGCTGCTTCCAAACCCAGATCCTCTAGTGGCTGCTGGGCTGCTGGTTTTAGCAACTACTTCGGTAGTGACACTTCTGGTTTTGAAGGCTACTTGGAGCTGAGGAGAGGGGGTGGGAATAGGACAAGCTAAAACACCACCAAGTTTACTGTTCTTTCCAAGATTCAGCTGTTTTTCTTGAATAAACACTCCTCAGATTTTTGCAAGTCTTTGGTTAATTTCCAGAGTTCTGAAAAAGTTGATTTTAACACTTTTTTTCCAGTGTTCTCATTACTTTTGTGGAGGAGTAGATTTTTGGGGGTCTTTACTCATTTTGGATGTTTCACTCTGTATTTTATTAAAATTCTGTTGTGTTTACAAGCACTGTCTCTGGAACTATTGGCTATTAAAAGTAAAAGTTTGCCTTTTCCTTCACATGTAAATTCATTTTAACTATAATCTCTAATGCTGAGAAAGAAACAGG
>NW_007869456.1:0-592 GCF_000696425.1 Galeopterus variegatus
GAGGCCCTGTGTCTTTAGAGCCTGTTATGGTTTGAGGAGCTGCTGGGTCCCCCCTCCTGTCACTAACCCCAATTCCCTTTCTAGTCTCTGTTGTACTACATTTTTCTCCTTCCTGTGCTCCTTTACCAACTGTTAGTCTCTGCTAATTCCTACACAGTCCAGATGTCACCTCCTCTCCCCACCACCTCCCTCTAGTGAGGGTATCTTCCCTATTGGGCTGTGTGCCATTTGGGGACAATGCTCTGTCTTAATCATCTCTGTATCTCTCAGAGCTTAGTGCTAGCTCATGACCCATAGTGAATGCTCAATAAGTGTCTGAAAGAATGAAGGACAGAATAGGAAATTGCTTGCCCTACAAGGAGATTGCCAGCCAACAGGTATTTGCTTTCTCCAAGATAGCAACAGGCCGAGTACCAACTATCAAGTATAATCTTAGGATCGGGCTGAGGTCTCTCTCCCCACTTTCTTTCTTCCATAAGACATGTCATTTAATAGCTTATTTTACATGTTGGTTTGCTTGTACATAGAAAGGTAGACTTCAGATTCCCTTCTTTTAATCTCTTTTATGAAGTCAAATCCTCCAGGCAGAATG
>NW_007869457.1:0-592 GCF_000696425.1 Galeopterus variegatus
ATTTAGGCAGCTCACTCTGGCAGTGGCAAGGGGAATCTGATCTTGTCATGTACATCTGTTGCCCTTTCTGGGCTGGCATGCCCTTGTGCCCAGAGACAGTGATATAGACACCTCCAGATGCCTCTCTATGCCTGAGATTCGGTGGCATCTGCTGAAACGATGCTGATGCAGCAGAGTGGTGGATGACATTCTTGGTTCAGAATGACATCACCACCTGCTGCTGTCCAGAGTCCCATCGCACCTCTGCCATGAGCCATCCTGCTATAGGGAACGGCATGGGAGCCTGAGTGACACCCCTTGTTCTGCAGGCTACAAGGGGGTTCCATGTGTGTGGTACAGCTCCATGGAAGTTGTTTGTTCACCTTTGGTTGCTTGACAAGGCTTCCCAGAATTAAACAGCCTAACCATTTGGCTTAGTATGGCTTTGGGAAATTCCCTGGAGTTTCTCAAAGGACATGTTAAAATACATCAAAATTAATTGGTTTATTTAAAGGGCATTGTTAGTACTAAAGGTGTTTTTGATGCATGTTTCCGGTATGGGTTGGCTCAATTTAATTTTGTTATTAATCTTTTTTGTTAGTGATGTGCGCAT
>NW_007869458.1:0-592 GCF_000696425.1 Galeopterus variegatus
AGCAGATTTACTAAGCGATTAACTATATTGTAAGTGATGCCACATTATAAACAATGTTTCCCTAAGTCATTTTAATAATATGGCAATAATACTGTTGTATTTATCACAGTGAACTTTGCTGTTGAACACAGTCATCATTCTATCCTCGAAATAATTTTCCTCCTATACCCTATCATGTTTACTGTGTTATATTTCTAGATTTCTTTTTCCAGTGCTTCTTTCTGTATCTCATTTTTGACTCTTTTCACTTCCCTAACATATTAATCGTGGCTTTAAAAGGCAGTGTTCTCTTTGTATTCCCTAAGTCTATCACTTGAATATTTTTATTGTTTCTCCTTATTTTATTTACCAAGTATATACAGATAACAACTTAGTCTCCTATCCTAGACTATTTCAATGATTTATATTTGATTTTCAACTTTTCTTTTGTCCCTTCCCAATTAGCTCATCCCTAAGATTCAAAAATACTTTGTTTCCCATATATATCATGATTTATTTAAGTCTTCTTTAATTTTCACAGAAACATTGTCAAGTTTTAAGGTACATAATTTGGACATATTTTATTAAGCTTTTTCTACATATTTGATATTTT
>NW_007869459.1:0-592 GCF_000696425.1 Galeopterus variegatus
ATAAATAAATAAATAAATAAATAAATAAATAAATAAATAAATAAATAAATTTTAAAAAAAAACCAAGCTTGTCTATTGGCCTATCAACACACATCTGTGAAGTGTCTCTTTTGCAACATCTGGCCTACATAACTTCGTAAAGGGTAGGAATGTCTCAAGCTTATCCAGATGCAAAATCTGAGCTTTGCTGAGTCAGTAGTGTTCCATACAATACAGACATCAGGAAAAGGACCCTTTTGACACAAATGTCAGTCCTAACAATAAATCATGATTTCATTATCATGCTTACTTAACTATTTAAAATACTGAATACTCTTACCTATTGCTACTTAAAGAAGAAATAAGATAATAAATACAGAAGTCAGCCATTTAGGGCCGGCCCCGTGGCGCACTGGATAGTGCGCCGCTTGGGAGCGTGGCGGCGCTCCCGCCGAGGGTTCGGATCCCATGTGGAGACTGGTTCCCGCTCACTGGCTGAGTGCGGAGCAGGCGCAACACCGAGGGTTGCGATCCCGTTGCCGGTCCCCGGTATACGGGCGCAACACCGAGGGTTGCGATCCCGTTACCGGTCAGTAAAAAAGACAAAAAGGAA
>NW_007869460.1:0-592 GCF_000696425.1 Galeopterus variegatus
GAATATTGGTAATTTTCCTAAATAAAGCATGTCTTGGAAATGTGCATTCTTTGTTTTGTGCAATTCTAGTGAGTCATTAATATTTTTTATTTTATTGTCTCATAAATGTATTGCCTCAAAAATGAATATGAGTCATAATTGGTAACTAACTCTGCATGGAGACATAAACAAGTAGGCATTTGGTAACTAGGTTAAAAATTTTTCTTTTGCGGTCCTATGAACACGACCCTAAACAGCTCTCTCCCCTTGCCCACCCATCCCTCATCTCACCCCCCAGTGTCTTTGCGATAACAGTTTCAGCGTAAAGTAGCCTTAGGACACTGGGGAAATATAGTAACAATGTGTCGATTGACTGTTCTTTAGTTTTTATTTTTTGAAAAGTGTGCTTTTTCTGAGTTCCAGATCTGTGACTCCTCAGTCATTTGCACAACTGCATTATATTTCTATAAAAATGTCATAAACAAAGGAACTAGGGTTATTTCTTCAGAACTCTTCCTACATGTGTATATAATGTGGAATATAAGTTATTTAGCGAAGGGCAAGAAAGGCGGAGAGAAGACATCCAAGAAATGACTGAAAACAAAAAGAAAAA
>NW_007869461.1:0-592 GCF_000696425.1 Galeopterus variegatus
ACCGTGATCAAGTAGGTTTCATCCTAGGCATGTAAGGATGGTTCAACATATTCAAATCAATAAATATGATATACCACATCAACAAAATTAAAGAAAAAATTCATGTGATTAGCTCAATAGACACAGAAAAAGCATTAGACAAAATTTAATTTCCCTTTGTGATAAAGACTCTCAACAAATTAGGTATAGAAGGAAAGAATCTCAACACAATAAAAGCTATATATGACACACCCACCACCAATATCATCTTGAGAGAACAGGAGCAAGACAAGGATGCCCACTCTCACCACTCCTATTCAACATAGTGTTAGAAGTATTAGCCAGAGAAATCAGGCAAGAGAAAGAAATAAAGGCCATCCAAATTAGAAAAGATTATGTCAAATTGTCCCTGTTCACAGATGAATGATCCTACATATAGGAAACCTAAATCCATTCTACCAAAAAACTTATAGAGCTGATAAATGAATTCAATAAAGTTGCAGGATACAAAATCAATATGCAGAAATCGGTAGCATTTTTATACACCAGCAGCAAAGAAGCAGACAAAGAAATCAAGAAAGAAAGTCCATTTATAATAGCTACCAAAAGAATA
>NW_007869462.1:0-592 GCF_000696425.1 Galeopterus variegatus
AGGTCCCAAATTGCAATTTGCAACTCTCAGTGTTCTAAGGCAACTCAAAGGCTTTGCTCTCAGGGGTCCCTCAGTGCAGACTCCACTGGTCTGTCCATCATCCCAATGTCACCAGAAGCCATCGGGTCACCATAGAGGATCCAAGATTGCTGAATCTTAGTTTTCAAGAGAAGCAATTTGGAAATGTTGGCAATGGGGAAAGTGCTTTGAAATCAATACACGCCTGTTAATTGTCAAAGAAGGTTTTCCAAGACTCATAGCCTCAAATGATGCCTTTCTCCAGCCTGACCCCAACAGTGTATGCCTTTTTCCAGAAAGCACAAACCCTGTTCACACTCCCATAACAGCACATAGTTGGGTGTCAGAGAAAGAAAGAGGAAGAAAGGAAAGAAGGAAAGGAAGGAAGGAGCGAGGAGACGAAAGCTGGAGGGAGAGAGAAAAGGACAGGGTAGAGGGGCCAGAAAAGAGAGAGAAAGGAAGAGAGAAGGGAAGGAAGGAAGGGAAATTGCCCCAAAGGGTGGTAATATTAATGCTATATAAAGCTTCCTAGTTTGAACACTGTTCGTATGAGTCATCTCACTTAATTTATAAC
>NW_007869463.1:0-592 GCF_000696425.1 Galeopterus variegatus
TGCTGTCTTCCTTGAGGGGTTTTTAATTTGAGAACTGAAGCTTAGAACTGGCCTCTTCACCGTCAGAAGAGGGGAAGAAGTAAGTATCACCCAAAAGGAGCAGAAGCAGGATATACAAGAGCTCAACAGAGGGAAAAATGTGCAACTTCAGGCTCTTCAGATTTCTGCCTGGAGGTTCGGGGGGGGGCACTGATTGTTTGGTTTTGGTTTTTAGCTTAAACAAGAGAACAGTAACTTTGCATCTTTATACAAGCAATGTGTAAAGATGAAACTTTTTTTAACTGAAACTTAATCAAATCAGAGCAGAAGGTGAATTTTCAATAGGAATCATCAGAATCTGCTTCCTACTTTCTTTCCCCACTAAAATGATCTAAACTTTAACTAAAATTCTAGTGTATTGGAGGTTTAAAAATCATACTTTTCATATTAAAATAATCTGACTTTTTTTCTTTTTCCACCCACATCTACCCAGCACAACAATTGCCGTGTGCGTCTGCTCCCTGCCAGTGGCTGGGCTGGTGCTGGGAGCCGAGACCTGCCCTTGAGGAGCTGTTGTCTCCAGTCAGACACTGCCCAACACTTTAGAACACAA
>NW_007869464.1:0-592 GCF_000696425.1 Galeopterus variegatus
AACTTCCATCACTAAAGGCCACACAGTTAGGATCCCACTGGGGCTTGGTCATAGTCCTGAAAACAAGGCCTGGCATTGGCTTCTACACCCAAGTGGCCAGGCTGCAGTCTCACCGGATTGCAGAGTAAAAGTTAATGCAGGTCAATTTCTGAAAGATCAGTCTGGTCACTAAAGCATCTGCTCCCCAGAGGGACGGCTGCCCAGGATGAGTTCTCCTTCCCTGTGGACTCACTTGCATCTTCCTCTCCCCTCCTGAGCCTTACGTCCACATGGCTAAGTCAGGAGTTTGAGGACGTGAGGAGAGAAAACTTCTGATGTTAGACGCTAGCTCCCAAAATGACACTATGAAAGTGGACTCCTCCGTGCCTCTGGCCCACCTCTATCCCCCTCTGCCCTCCGCTCCTTCCTGTCTTGTCCTTCCCTCCCCTCCCAACTCCCAAAGTAACACTAGCTCCTCTCCTACCACCTTCTCACCAGATTAAAGCTCACCTCGAAAGCAGTGTCTTCATTGGTGGTTCTTTTAATTATAAATTCACTGGCTGCCTCTGTGAAGATTATCCAAGAACCTTCTTCTGGGACTTTCGGAGCAATA
>NW_007869465.1:0-592 GCF_000696425.1 Galeopterus variegatus
TAGGGACTATCGTAGAAGCATACAATGGAATATTATTCAGCCTTAAAAAAGAAAAAAAAAATCCTGCAATATGCAAGAATGTGGGAGAACCTGCAAGACATTATGTTAAGTGAAATAATCCAATTGCAGAAGTACAAATACTGCATGATTCCCATTACAGCAGGTATCTGAAATAGCCAAACTCAGAGAACCAGAGTAGGGTGGTGGTTACCAGGGGCTAGGTGTAGGCGGAAGTGAGAAATTGCAATGAATGGTCATAAAGTTTCAATTATGCAAGATGAATAAGTTCTAGAGATCTGCTGTACAACATTGTGCCTATAGTTAACAATATTGTATTGTACACTAAAAATTCAGGAGGGTAGATCTCATGTTAATTATTCTTACCACAGTAAAATTTAAAAAAAAAATTAATAAAGTTTTTGACTTATTTTCCTTTGCCTCTGCACTTCAGAGGATCTTTTCTTTCATCTCACCTCAATCATCTATCTATTCCCATTGTCAAAACCACCACTAATAACTTCATCCCTCCAGTATCTTGATTTTAAGCATTCTTTGTCCTAATTCTGACTTTCTGTCATTGCAGCTTACCCAT
>NW_007869466.1:0-592 GCF_000696425.1 Galeopterus variegatus
CTGAGTCTCCTATCATCATAATCAAAATGTTCAGGATATACTATAAATGAGGAAAATGACACCTTTCATGAAAAAAGACTATCACCTGACCCCAACATCAAGATGGATCACATGCTAGAATTTTCTGATAAGGACTCTAAAGCTATCATCATAAAACTTATAATCAATTATTAATTATCTTAAACCACAAGGGCAAAAGAGAAAATCTTAACAAAGAAATAGATGTTTTAAAAAGGTAAGCAATGGAAATTATTGAAGAGAGAAATACCAAAAATGAAATAAGAAACTCTGAATGGACTCAATTGTAACGTGAAGAGGACCAAGGATAAAATCAGTGAACTTGAAGACTTAAATGACAGAAATGACCCAATCTGAATAAACAGAGAGAAATTAGACTTATAGAGAAATGAACAGCACATCAGAGACCTTAGGGACAATAATAAAACTTGCAACATGCATGCAAAGTCCCAGAAGCAGCAGAGAAGAGAATGGGGCTGGAAGAGCATTCTAAGAAATAATGGACGAAAAGAACAAATCTGGCAAAAGACATAAACCTACAGGTAAAAGAAGATGAATGGATCCCAAATAAGAT
>NW_007869467.1:0-592 GCF_000696425.1 Galeopterus variegatus
ACTCAATTCTTGTCCCATTATGACTTACCTCGCAGTGACAGGCTATCACTAAATCGAGGGTTTCAGAAATGGGTGGCCACCCCTTTTTTCCTCTGTTGTAGCTCCTCACTGGATCCCCTGTGTCACAGGCCCCACGTTGGGTGCCACAAATGTCCCTTCCCCACGTTGGGCACCACAAATGTCCCTTCCCTCGGGAACTGGGAGTCAGTCCGTGGAACCTGGAAGGGGGAGTGGGTGGGACAAGAGATGCAAAGGAGGGAGGAAAGACAAGGATCTGATCAAGCCTCGTTTTATTGTCTCACACAAGCTTCTTATATAAAAGTGTAAAAGAAAGGGGAAGTAGGGGGAGAAAAAATAAAAAAACAGAAGTTGTTCAGAAGTCTTCTCAGAATCATCACACCGGAGCGCAGCTTAGTTCTTGTGGTCGGCCAACTAGATTTTAATCAGCAGTCATAAATGAGAGCATGCAGTTTTCACAAACTTGCTGGGCTGCAGCCTCAGCTTTTTCCATGCTCAGCCCGCCACCACTTACTCATCAGGAAGTTGGCAGTCTGTCCTTTTGGCTCTGCAACTCAGGGGGTCATCATGAGAA
>NW_007869468.1:0-592 GCF_000696425.1 Galeopterus variegatus
TAAGAGGCTGTCCTTTCCCCAGTGCATATTCTTGGCACTTTTATCAAAAGCCAGTTGACTGTAAATATGCAGATTTATTTCTGGGCTCTCTATTTTGTTCCATTGGTCCATTTGTTTTTATGCAAGTACCATGCTGTTTGGATTGCTATCAATTTATAGTATATTTTGAAGTCAGGTAGTGTGATGCCTCCAACTTTGTTCTTTTTGGTTAAGATTGCTTTGGCTGTATAGAGTCTTTTCTGGTTCCCCACAAATTTTAAGATTATTTTTTTCTTTTTCCGTGAAAAATATCATTGGTATTTTGATAAAGATTTTGTTGAATCTGTGGATTGCTTTGGGTAGTATGGACATTTTGATGATATTAATTTTTCCAACCATGAACATGAAATATCTTTCCATTTATTTGTGTCTCCTTTGATTTCTTTCACCAATGTTTTATAGTTTTCATTGTAAAGATCTTTTGTCTCCTTGGTTAAATTTATTCTTAGATATCTCTCTTTTTTATTAAATTTATTCTTAGGTATCTCTCCTTTTTTTTGTTAACTATTGTAAATGGAATTACTTTATTAATTTCTTTTTCAGATATTTCATT
>NW_007869469.1:0-592 GCF_000696425.1 Galeopterus variegatus
TTTCTTTCTATATCATCAGTTTTCATATACTTTCAGTATATAAAGTATATCTTCAGTACTAATTTAGTTTTAAAATTCTTATAATTTTCATTGTGATTTTATTTCTGGTCCTCTGAAAGTTTAATCATCACTTAACTTGAAATATTTGGGGCTTTTACTTGTACTTTTTCATTAGTGAGTTCTAGAATTAATTTTATGTGCTCAGAGAACATACTATGAAATATCCTAAGGCTTGCTATGTCTCAGCTTGTGGTCAGTTTTGTAAAAGCTCCACGTCCATTTGAAATTTGTTTTCTGATGTTGGGTTTTGTCCCTATTTTCTTCCTTTGGTCAAGTTAATTAATTGCATTGGTTAGGTCTTCTATATTCTTGCTTATTTTTACTTTTGTTTTCTTGTTCTCTCATTATTAAGACATATGTTTTATTTGTCTAATTATAATTTTGTTGACCATTATAGCTGTGTTATTTTGAGCACATTGAACAGAAGTTGTTAGGCATTCCTGATGTCTATGTATGGTTACAATATTTCCTTTTTTTTATTTCCAGCAACTATTATTGCCTTAAAGTCTACTATGTCTGTTATTAATATAGC
>NW_007869470.1:0-592 GCF_000696425.1 Galeopterus variegatus
GTGAAAAATAAAATTCTATTATTTACAAATTACCCAGTTTGAGGTATTTTGTTAGAGCAATCCGAACAGACTGAGACAAGCAGCATCTGCTCCAACCTTGCCTTTTATAGATCAGCAATTTCAGGCCCAAAGAGGTGAAGAGGTCACGAAGCAAACTGAAACCTGGAACCCAGGTTTCCCAATTCCTGAGTGCCTCCCATATGAAGAGCATATCACAGTACAGCAGAGCCTTCACATACGCTGACAGAGCATCTGTTCACGTCCCCATTTTATAGAGGAGAAAACAAAGACCCTGGGACAGGAAGCGACTTGACTGAAAACCACACAGTGGAAGTTCTAGGCAGAACCAACCCTGGCTAGAAGCCAGTGCCCCAGCCCGGTCCCGAGTGCTTTAGTTACCCCACACTGCCCCCTAGAGGTGGGAGAGCAAGAGGCCCTGAGGAAGGCAGGTGTGTCTAGGCAAGGTGGCAGGACCACTGCGAGAAGACGGACAGACGGACGCTGGGCGCAGCCTCGGAAGCTACTTTCATTTGCTTCCAGCCTTCCCAGGGGCGGTCTCGGTTCTGCCTCCTGCCGCTGTCCCCACACTTAA
>NW_007869471.1:0-592 GCF_000696425.1 Galeopterus variegatus
TGGGGGTGACTCACAGAGCTCGCAGAGTTGGGCTGGTCTGGCGTGCTTCACTCCGCCTCTGTGCCCAAAAGAAACAATTAACAGAGTGAAAAGTCAACCAACATAGTGGGAGAAATATTTGCAGAATATTCATCTGACAAGGGATAAATATCTAGAATATACAAGAAACTCAAACAGCTTAACAGGAAAAAAAAGGGAACCTGATTAAAAAATGGGCAAAGGAGCTGAATAGGCATTTCCCAAAGGAAGATATATGAAAGGCCAACAGACAAGAAAAAATGCTCAACATCACTCAGCATTTGGGAAATGCAAATCAAACCTACTTTGAGATATCATCTAACTCCAATTAGGATGGCTAATATTCAAAAGACAGAATAATAAATGCTGGCGAGGATGTGGAGAAAAAGGAACTCTCATACATTGTTGGTGGGACTGCGAAATGGTGCAGCCTTTATGGAAAATGGTATGTAGTTTCCTCAAACAATTACAGAGAGATCTACCATATGGTCCAGCTATCCCACTGCTGTTATGTACCCAGAGGAATGGAAACCATCACCTCGAAGGGATACCTGTATTCCCACATTTTTTGCAG
>NW_007869472.1:0-592 GCF_000696425.1 Galeopterus variegatus
AGATACCAAAAATACCATCGGGTTTCTTGCTGTGGTTCTGGATTTCAGAAGTAGGCTCATTCGCGCATGGAATTGACCCTGAAGGGAACTCACCCCTACTTTCAGAATGTGGGGGTGGAGGTGAAAATCCAGCTCTTAAAGGAACATAAGGAGGAAAACCCCTCAGTGAATAGACATTTCTCATTGCAAATGGAGGTGGTGGCTGGACAGGGAAAACCCTTGGGAGAAAATAATTTTGAGGAGCTCCATACATGCTTCCTGGAGGAGGTGGAGGAAAAGGCGGTTCTCTTCTCATGAATGGACCCCTTATATCCACTGGAAACAATGGACCTCTGATTGCAGGAAAAGGTGGAAGAACAAAGCCAGGGCCAGTTGCTTCACTTTCAGCAGGTACAGATGAATTAGGCACATTTACATTACCAAGGTCGTCTTTGGTATCATTTCTACTGGATTTCATTTGTGAAGACTTTGGCCCATCCACTTTATCCAAAGGCGGCATATTAAAACTTCTAAGTTCTGCTGGTCCAGACAGTCTACCGGGAGTAGAATAAAATCTGTCTTGCCTTCGTGGAAGAAGAGCTGGATCAGAACA
>NW_007869473.1:0-592 GCF_000696425.1 Galeopterus variegatus
ATATTTCAATGTGTGCTTCTTTACTATATTGTGAGCACCTTGTGGTTGAGAGATTTTTGTTGTTGTTTATTTCCATTTACATATAGTGCCTGATGCAAAGAGATATTCAATGCGTATTGAACGCATGCATAAGTTAGTTATTGTAAATCCTGCGGCCTTTCCAATAATACTTGGTTTTCAAAAGCTTTATTACATACTGTGGGTTAGAAGTTTTTATTAATCTATAAATCATTGTGCATCACTTCTAGTTTAAAATAACTGAGTCTGTCCAAATGTCTGGTATATTATATGAAGGTAACTCAAAAAATTAAAAATAGGACTACATATAATTCAGCAATCCCACTTCTGGGTTTATATCTAATAGAATTGAAAAATGGATCTCAAAGAGATTCCTGTAATTGCAGCATTATTCACAATAGCCAAGATATGGAAAAAAAAAAACCAAAAAAAAACCTAAGTGCCCATTGACAGATGAATTTGTATAGAAATTATGGTACATGTCTATAATGTAATATCACTTATTCTTTACAAAGAAGGAAATCCTGCCATTTGCAGCAACATGAATGAAACAGGAGGGTGTGATGCTAAATGA
>NW_007869474.1:0-592 GCF_000696425.1 Galeopterus variegatus
GTCGGTGATGGGCCATAATAATCATATACAGTGTATATTGACAAAATAAAAATTAAAAAATATATAAATAAAAAAAAATAAAAATAAAAAAATAAAAAATAAAAATAAATTCTCATTTGAAAAATGAACCTGAAAAAGACATTCCTAGAACAATTAGTAAAACTGCATATGAACTGGATATTAGATAATATTACTTGATTAGAATTTTTATTAGATGTGATAATGGCATCAAGTGCATGCAACATTTTTATAATTCTTATCAGTGAGAATGCATATTGAAATATTGACAAGTGACAAAACATGGTATCTAGAACTTGTTTTAAAATACTAACTCAAGAATAATGGGGGAAATGGTAATGGATGAAATAAGATTGGCAGACATTGATAAGATTGGCAGATGCTGAAGCCAGGTGATGCATAAATGGAGGCTTAATAAGCTCCTCTCTCTACCTTTGCATATACTTGAAAATGTCCATTTTAACAATGTTTAAAAAAAATTACTAGGGCCGGCCCGATGGCGCACTGCTACATTGCGCCGCTTGGGAAGCGCGGCGGCGCTCCCGCCGAGGGTTCGGATCCCACATACAGACTG
>NW_007869475.1:0-592 GCF_000696425.1 Galeopterus variegatus
CAACTCTGGTTGAGTGCTCTGACCTATTTTGGAATTTAGAAATTTCATGTGCAAGAATTATACACCTGCTCTTCAATTATCTGGGTAACACAAGCCAATATATATTTGAGTCTTAAACACCTGAGTTTTCCTTGGCATTTAAAATCTATTTCATCTCCTTCTTTGCTCAATGGTTAAAAAGATGTGTCTTCTCAAAATGGAGCAATAAGATCTCAGGGAAGCTTGAGATATAATCTGAGATCAATGCTCTATTATTTAATTATTTGGGTGCTTTATCTTAAGTTCAACAGTATGTCTTCATAAAACCAAGCGTTTAGGTAATAAGTTGGAAAAAAGTGCTTTATCATAAACTTGCAAATATCCATTTAATTTTAGAATATTAGAGCTTAAGGAAACTTTGAGAATTAATTATCTTAAACTATTCATCTTAAATGTATGGAGCCTGAAGTCTAAAAAGGTCAATTACTGGCCCCATATCACAAATATTTAATGGTCAGGTAAAATACAGCTAAGCGTTCTCCTATGCCAGTCAGGAATCTCTGCTGCCTTCTATCTACAACATCTGGAAACATACCTGTTTGTATCACATGGC
>NW_007869476.1:0-592 GCF_000696425.1 Galeopterus variegatus
CTGAAAATGAGAGATAACTGGAGGCAGTAGCCAAGGCAGATTTATTGGAAGACATGGGATCAGAACTGGGTTTTGAAAAATGAGTCAGAATTAGCCGCATGGATGACATTTCAGAAAGGCAAGTGGGAGAGAAAACGGATCAGCTCAAGACCATACAAAGTTTGCCCAGGGTGGGCTAGGGAAGAAGGTACCGAGAGGAGAGCGGTGGGAGACACAACTAGAGAGACAGGGGTGGGGGGGCGGTGTATGGTAGAAAGGCCTTGGGTACAACATTCAGGAAAGTCTGACTCTGTGTGTGTGTGTGTGTGTGTGTGTGTGTGTGTGTGTGTGTGTGTGTGTGTGTAGTAGTGGTAGTACTGGTAGTTTATATTCACATTCATTTTTTTTTTTTCCTTTTTGTCTTTTTTCGTGTCCGGCAACGGATCGCAACCCTCAGTGTCGTGCCCACACCTCGCTCAGCCAGTGAGCAGGGACCGGTCTGTATGTGGGATCCGAACCCTCAGCGGGAGCGCCACCACACTCTCAAGCGGTGCACTGTAGCAGTGCACCACCGGGCCGGCCCCTTTACTCACATTCATTTTAATTCATTATT
>NW_007869477.1:0-592 GCF_000696425.1 Galeopterus variegatus
ACCCTCGGCGGGAGCACCACCGCACTCTCAAGCGGCGCACTGTAGCAGTGCGCCACCGGGCTGGCCCCTATCTGGAATATATTTTGATGTAAAGTATGAGTTGTGAGTTGGGATCCAACTTTACTTTTTCCAGATGGCTACCCAGCTATGCCAACACCACTTGCTGAATTTTTTAAGTTTATCAAGAATATATGTTTAATTTTATCAAATGCTTTTTCAGCTTTTATGGAGATAATAGATTTTTCTATTTTAAATTATTAATATGATTATATCCTTACATTTCTGGAAATGGCATGTATTGTTTCATGATATAATAATTTTGCTAGTTTTTATTTAGGATTTTTCTATTGATATTTATGAGTAAGATTTTCTATGGTCAGTGTACGTGTGTATGATGCGTGTGTGTTTTATGAGATTTTGGTATCAGCGTTATGCTCACTTCATAAATACAATTTGAAATGTTTCCTTCTTTTTCTATGCTCAAGACAGAATCAATAGCAACCAACTTTGTTCCTTAAAGTTTCACAGTCAAATTCGCCTGTGAAATAATCCGGGCCTGGTGCTTTTCTGGATTTAGGTACAGGAAAATGCC
>NW_007869478.1:0-592 GCF_000696425.1 Galeopterus variegatus
CCTAAAATCCTGCCTGAGACATCTGTCACTATAGATTTAATTATCGTTATTTGAGGTGAGAGCACTTAACATCTACTCTTTTAGCAATTTTCACCAATACACTACATTGTTATTAACTATAGTCACATGTTGTTCAATAGAGCAATTGAACTTTTCCTCCTAACTAACTAAAATTTCCTTTGACCACCATTAATCTCTCCCCTTCCCTTACCCACCCCCAACTCTAGACTCTGGTAACCAACATTCTGCACCACTTGTACGACTTCAGCTTAGATTGCACACATAAGTGAGATGATGCATATGTTAATTAACTCAACTTAGCCATCCCATAAAGTATACATATTTCAAAACATGTGGTACATCATAAATATATACAAATTTTGTCAATTAAAAATAATATTTATGATCATCTGAGATCTCTTAGGCTTCTGTGAAACTTTAACTTTTACTTTTCTGTGAAACTTTAACTTTTACTTTTTCTAAAGGACTTTATACCTTGATTATGGGCAGTTCTCTCACCAATCCTACACGCAATTTAAGAGGAGAATTTTCTTTTGTATTTTAGTAGTAAATTATTAAACCCAGTAATTAT
>NW_007869479.1:0-592 GCF_000696425.1 Galeopterus variegatus
TAATGAGTTATCATAGGGGCTGTTCTGATGGCTTTACAAGAAGAAGAAGCAAGCAGGTTAGCATTCTTGCTTAGGCCATTCTCACCATGTGATACCCTCATCCTCATGGGACCCTGGAGAGAGTTCCCTCCCAGAAGAAAGCCAGCACCAGATGCACCCCCTGTACCGTGGACTTCCCAGCCTCCAAAACTGTAAGAAATAAACTTTGTTTATTTATACATTACCCAGTTTCAGGTGTTCTGTTAGAAGCAACAGAAATGAACTAATACACTGGTGAGCATGCCACTAGGACTAAGGTTTGCCCAAGGGGTGGCTATTTGAGGGCACGTAAACAGAGCTTGGACATGCCCTGATGTCCTTGAGTGCATGTGAGGCCCCTGATGGTGTGAGAAGGTGGCAGAGGAGGGCACAGGAAGAAAAGAAGGGGATGGACTAGGGATTTGTGGGCAGGTTCTAACTCCCCACACTGCCAAATCTCAGTGGGGAACCAGAAGAAGTTCAAGAATTCTAAATTTCAACTTGGCCTTCTGGGTTGTTATCAAGGCATATTTGTCAAGGTAGGAGGACATTACCTATTTTTTTTTTTTTTTTT
>NW_007869480.1:0-592 GCF_000696425.1 Galeopterus variegatus
CAGCAACCTAGTTTCTGTTTAGGGGCATTTATAGTTAATATTTTTTTATTATCTTTTCAATTTGTTTTTCACACAGACATATACAAGATAAATTATTTCCTAATTTAAAAGTTTACATAGCTCAGATAATACTCCAGAGATTTATAATAGTGATAACTCCACTTAGTAATCTCTGAGGGCAGAGATTAACATGCCCATTATCAGAAAATTCATTGTAAATTAACATTTGAGTGGATTTGTGATAACCATGTGATCATTTTCTGTGATAAAAAAACATTAAAATAAGGAAATCTGGGCACGGCTTTCCAGGTTGATTACAAGTGAGACTAGGATTTCATTTATTAGAAAAAGCTGATAGCTTAGAATATATTCATTTATTCTGGGAATTGTATGGGATATTGTTACATATAACTCTAGAATTTGTGTTGGTAAAAGATAAAAATTCACATTTAATTTCCTTACTAAGCGATAACTCTTCAAACAAGTAATGTCATCTCACATTCTTAACAAAATTGATCATTAAAATTTCTCTTTAGGGGCCGGCCCGGTGGCGCACTGGATAGTGCGCTGCTTGGGAAGCGCGGCGGCGCTC
>NW_007869481.1:0-592 GCF_000696425.1 Galeopterus variegatus
GACTGTTAAAATGCACATATGAAGAACTTTATGTTGGTACACTATGTTGATGATAAAGCTTCATGGTATGTTGTTTCTGAACAGTAGTGATTCATTTGAGAATTAAGCCCTTATATACTTAGGCAACAAAAAATCCTTGCATTTCAGAAAATATAATCTTCACATGCATTGCTAGGCAAGAGCATGAATTAGCATAACCACCAGAGAGAGCAATTTGGTAATATCTAGTAAAACTGAAGGTGTGAATTCTCAGAAATTCCACCTCTAGCCATATTCTTTAGAGCAGTGGTTTTCAGATTTTTTGATCATGTATCTCACCAGTTAAAAATTATTAGCATGCACTCTTAGTATAAGTATTGTTTATTTATAAATTCTGTGTACATATCACTATACTCATGAATATTATTAAAGACATATAAAAGTAGAACATTTTAAATAATGTCTTTAAGAAATACAAATAAATTTCTACCATTTTCTTGCTGTACCAAGATGGATTATTTTACCAATCTCATTGGAATATTTGTGCCCCACTTTGGAGATGCCACATTAGTTAAATTCTATATATATGTAGAAAGAGGCAGGTGGTATCAAA
>NW_007869482.1:0-592 GCF_000696425.1 Galeopterus variegatus
TGTGTATTTTAAACTATATTGTCAAAAAAGGGAACTCTTCTACACTGTTGGTGGGACTGTACAGCCATTATGGAAAACAGTATGGAGGTTTCTCAAACAACTACAAATAGAACTTCCATATGATCCAGCAATCCTGCTTCTGGGTATGTACCCAAACAGATGGAAATTATCTTGTCAAAGGGATACCTGCACTCCCATGTTCATTGCAGCTCTATTTACAATAGCCAAGATGTGGAACCAACCTGAATGTCCATCAGTGAACAACCAAATAAGGAAAATGTGCTATACGCACACAATGGAATACTATGATGATATAAAAAAGAATGAAATTCTGCAATTTGCAGCAACATGGATGAGCTTGGAGAAAATTACATTGAGTGAAATAAGCCAGGCACAAAAAGAGAAATAATGCATGTTCTCACTCATGAGTCAGGGCTAAGATACAAAGAATGAAAGAAAGACATAGTAAAACTGAACTTTCTGAAGGAGAGAATGGACCAATAATTATAGAGGTGGGAAAGGGAAAGGGAGAAGGGATAGAAAGTAATTGGTTAAGGCACACATTCTTGCAATATACCCTTAAAGATTTAGT
>NW_007869483.1:0-592 GCF_000696425.1 Galeopterus variegatus
GTGAGGGGATTGGGTCCCAAAGTCCTCGAGCAGCTCTGCTTCTATGGCTTTCCTGGTTGCAGGCCACACTCCAGCTCTCCCAGGCTGTTGTTCCACTCTGTAGCTCCACAGGTCTGAGGTCTCCATGGCAATCCTGCTCACATGGCTCCACTAGACATGTTGCTGATGGGGTTTCTCTCCTGCAACTCTGAACCCACATTTCCACTTGCCATTGCTCTAGTGAAGGCTGTCTGTGGTGACTCCGCCCCTGTGGCAGATCTCTTCCTGGGCTCACAGACATTTCCATACATCTTTTGAAATCTGGGGGGTGGCTCCCAGGCCTTCTGATCTCTGGCATTCTGTGAGCTGGCAGACCTAACACCACGAGGGCTCCACCAAGGCTTCTGGCTTGTATTTTCCAAAGCTGCAGCTCCAGCCACACCTGGGGCCAATTTAGCCACAGATGGAGCAGCCAAAGCAGCTGGGATGCTGGTGCTAGAAGCAGTTTTCCAAGATGGCCCTGAGCATTGAGCCTGTGGAGGACTCCTCAACCTAGTTTCCCAAGACCATATTGCCACCCTAGATCTTTGGGTCTGACATGGAAGAGTGGCCC
>NW_007869484.1:0-592 GCF_000696425.1 Galeopterus variegatus
GGGCCACTTCCTACAGAAAAGCCCTCTGCTGAGAAGTTGAGACCAGGATCTCCCTAGGTGACCTTGAGCCAGCTCTGCTCCCTCTGGGCTTAGCTGCTAAAAGTAGATAATGTGGCTGCTTGGCCCTTCTCCCAGGAGACTATATGTATCTTTAAGTTGGTGACTTCTCTCTTGTGAACAGGTTGGGTGCCCCTCCCTCTGACACCCCACCCCCAATCAGGCCTATCCCAGCTGCTTTTGCCAGGAATGTTGGTCCTTCCTCTACCAACCCTCCATCATTCAAAGCCCAGCTAAGAGTTCCTCCCCCTCCTGCACTTCTCCCCATCGCTCCATCCTTGGGGTCAACCTTACCTCTCACTTTGACCTTGCAGGAAATCACTCAATGGTAGAGGGACAGGCCCATGCTGAAGGCTGCTTCATATTCTTATCTCATTCAAGCCTCCCTACAACTCTGAAGGGCAGTTATCAGGGCCATTTTTCAGATAAGGAAACTCATCCTCAGTGCACTGGGCAAGGTCAGTCACCCCTGTGTCTGCCTATAGCAACATAGGTACCCTTGTCTGCAGGCTGTGTGCACTGAGATTAGGCCTGT
>NW_007869485.1:0-592 GCF_000696425.1 Galeopterus variegatus
TTTATAAAAATAACTATCTATTATAAAAGAAGTAGGAAGGGCACTGTACTGAAATTTACTCTTATTTATTTTTCAACCTATTTTTTTTGTATCTTTTCTTATAAAGGGAGATATGAGAATGCATGTAAGCCAAGAAGCCAATAGAGAAAGAGCTATTAAAAATGTACAAGAAGAGGGCCGGCCCGGTGGCGCACTGGAGAGTGCGCTGCTTGGGAGTGCGGCGGCGCTCCCGCCAAGGGTTCGGATCCCATGTGGTGACCAGTTCCCACTCACTGGCTGAGCACGGCGCAGGCGCAACACTGAGGGTTGCGATCCCATTGCCGGTCCCCGGTACGGGCGCAACACCGAGGGTTGCGATCCCGTTACCGGCCAGTAAAAAAGACAAAAAGGAAAAAAATGTACAAGAAGAGATGCATCAAGATCCCAGGAAGAGGGGTAAAAAATGGATGTCCTTGAAAAAAAAGACGTGTACCTTTGAAACTTCAGGGAAAGCTGTGTGGTAACTCAAATCAGAAGTCTCCATGCTTCAGTATAGTGAATAAAATTGCAGAGTTACATTAGAAGGAAGTACTCACAAAAACATATGTCTCTA
>NW_007869486.1:0-592 GCF_000696425.1 Galeopterus variegatus
GCCACCTGAAAAGAGTGATGTAGGTAAATTTTTATTCCAATCTTTGCTCCTCATTTTTTTTTCATGGTTATTGCATAAGAAACTTCCTAAATTGATAGCAGTGGTGATTGCAAGACAGTAAACTCCTTGAAGCAGAGATCATTTTTATATGACTTTGTATCCTGGCACTCAGCATCTGGGACATACTAGATGCTCAATAATTGTCAGAGAGCAGAAGAAAGAAGGAAGGAAATAGGGTATCTCTGTTTTGTTCTTTGACTAAAAGGACTACTCCTAGCTTTTTTCCATTTAAACTAATTTTGACTTTTGTGTTAAAGTAGGCACTCAAAGTGTTAACAAGTACTTTTCATCAATATTTATTCAATTTTTTCTTTAAAGGCAGTCCCTTGACTTTTGTAGAAATTGACAGAGTAAAGTAAAAGCACCTGGGCTTCCTCTCCCATTTTTGTTAATTAAATATCCATGAAGATATACAAAGAGAGAAAAAAAAAAAAAGTCTTCCCCAGCTTCAGGAACTTGGAAAAAGAATCGAGCCTGTGTCAGAACCTGGGAGGAGTTGGTACTAAACACAGCTTCAGTGGGGCTGGATTAA
>NW_007869487.1:0-592 GCF_000696425.1 Galeopterus variegatus
GAAGCGGGCTAGAGAGATGAGCTGGGGCTGGAGCTGAGGAGGTATTTGCAGGGGTGTCAGTAGAGGAAGAGGTTCCTTTTCTTACAGCAATAACCCTCTCCTCACGCTGACGGGTAGACACCATGGCAGCACACGCCCTCTGGCAGATGTGCAGAAAGGGAAGTGAGGGGTGCAAACGATGTGAAGGCAATCCCAAGGTCCCCTTCGACCCAAACATTCCAGAATTCAGAGAGAAGATAGGTTCAAGGAAAGTCCTGCTCAACCAGCTACCTTTCTGTTTTCAAGTAAATACTTGTATAGATTCTAATAAGTGCCAGGCATTCTCCTAAGAGTTTACATTCAGTCCTCTCAACAGCCCAGTGAGATAGGTAATATTATTATAATTTCCATTTACAGGTGAGAAAACCAGGGCACAGAGAGGCTGAGTAACTTGCCCAATGCCACACAGCTAGTAGGCAGTACAGCCAGGTTATAAACCCACGTAGCCCTATTCAGTCGGTGCTCTCACCCAAAACACTACACTGCCTCCCGCCTTTGGGCAGAGGGGCTGCCACATGAGAAAATCAAGTGGGGGGTACAGTGACTAATGCCA
>NW_007869488.1:0-592 GCF_000696425.1 Galeopterus variegatus
CATCCACCATCCACTGAGATCTATGTGGGCACATCTTCCCCAGCCTGGGTGATCCCAGGGACCCCTTGCATACAATGTGCATAGATGTTGGCAATGAGCATGAAATCCTCTCTGGTCCATCCTAACAAAACTGATATCTCATTTTCCCTCCTTCCCTCTCTCCTCTCTTTTCCTCTCCCTCCCTCTCTGTCCCACCACACCCCATTTCTCTCTGTCCCCATGTGCTTACACCAGCTGTCCATCCTAGTTTCACATTATGGAGTCCATGCCAGGGCAGACGCAGATCTGAGAAATATTTCTAATGGTTAACATATATTTTCCATTTCCATCCCCTCCTAGACATCTAAAACTTTTTTTTCCATATTAATCCCCAAAGATTTACTTCTCTTCAATAGGCCACAGTTCCTGACTAATTATCTAAAATTCCTGGACCACATCATAAACTAGATATGACTGGGCGTCATGAATAGTCTGTATTTTCAACAGATACCCCAAATATAATTCATTACACTTGGAACCAGAGAGAAAGAATAGTTCCCTGATAACTTCAGAGTTGGACTGTAATGCATGCTGCACAGCACTTCATAAGCTC
>NW_007869489.1:0-592 GCF_000696425.1 Galeopterus variegatus
CTAGGTTAGAAATGGCCTGAATTTCTCTTCAGCCACAGAAGAAATAAAAAGCTTTTTGTTTTTTATTCCCATTGTAAAGAGCCCATGTCACAGACTTGCACCAAGATGGTGTACTGACCTTTCTTGCCGAATGAGTGGAACTGAATTTAGTGTACTTTGAGTTACGTATAAGTTCTCAAGTTCACCTTCTACTTAAATCTTAAAGTTATAAAGATAAATTTTGATAGAATAAAAAGAGCTAGGGTAATATATATGATTGTACAATCAAAATATGGAAGTTTGGAGCCTTATCTTCAAGTAATTTCAGATCAGAAAATTTGAAGGTTTTTTTTTTTCTTTTTACTTCAAGATCTCAGGGGATTTCTTTTTCCATTGCTTTCCCTGTCTTTCCTTTGCTAGTTTAGATAGTATTATAAGGTAATAACCTGACTTTTCAGTACAAATGAGTAAAATTTTATTAAATATGTGCTATCGTTAGAAATAGTCATTTCTCATTTTTATTATAACTTGGCTGCTATTCAGTCTCAGATTACATACAGACACACACATTGTTAACATGAGAAAGAAGTCAAAGGAGAGTTTATCATAGGAC
>NW_007869490.1:0-592 GCF_000696425.1 Galeopterus variegatus
AATGGATGGACCTAGGCATACACCTAGTAAAATCTAAATCAGCAGTTCACTATCTTGTGTACTGCCTCTCTTCTCACTTAATTCAGTTCTAATTATGCCTTGAACAAATTTACCTGATTGGCAGATGCTAATTCGTATTCAGAATCCTAGCTGCGAGAGATTTTGGGAGTGTGATATTTAATTTTCCACCTCTAATATCTAATAAAACACACACAAAGGAGTTTGCACTGCATAGTGAGGAAGTCAATCTAATATATGACAGAGCATCCACCAGAGTTACTTAAATGTCTTTTTTCTTCTGTTTTTGTCTCTTACATTAAGTTGTCTTACAGCTCACTGGTACTTTGCTCATTTTTTTTTTCTTTCTGTGTTTTATTTTGGGTAGATGCTATTGCCATGTTTTCAAATTAGCTATCTTTTTTTTCTGCAGTATCTAATCTATATTTAATCCTATCCAGTACATTTTTCACATCAAACATGTAATTTTCATCTGTAGAAGTTTGATTTGGGTCTTTTAAGACATCTTCTATATTCGATATATACTCTAACTTCTTCAACATATAAAATATGATGGTACTTCAAATATTTTGTG
>NW_007869491.1:0-592 GCF_000696425.1 Galeopterus variegatus
CTCCCATAGCCCAGGCTGGGCTTATGTACACCAAAGTGAAAACTCTTTACTGTACCTGGTATTCCTGTACTTAATATTTGTAACCAATGCATAGATACAGCTGAAAAAAACCTGAAACTTCTAGAAAAGACATTAAAATTTGTTTCCTAATTAGTGAGTTTAGATATTTTCTAAGCTTGTCACTTAAAACTCTTAAAATCTTGGTCTTCTCACGGGCTTGTTCAAAATAGCTCCTACCCCCATCCCTAAAGGAAGCCTGCCTGTCACTATTATTTACTCTAGAGCTGTGTCAAGTTGTTGAAGACAGAGTCTTTACATCATTTCCTAATTTTCCTGCTTGAAACTGCACTTATTTGCTTTGATATAAAAAATAGCCTGAAAATTGATTTATTAATTAAATATTTACAAAGCACCTACTAAGAGGCAGGCAGGCTTTTGGGGAAGGGGACAGTGCTGAGCTGTGGAGTCTGATCTTTCCCCTCCTGCACTGCACGGTCTGGCTCCCCTGTCGACATCCGCTGCCCATACCAATGCTAGAAATCATTGCTATGATCATTTCTGTTTGTACAGACCTCATTCCAGGGGCCTACTA
>NW_007869492.1:0-592 GCF_000696425.1 Galeopterus variegatus
AAGGCAGAAGACAGGCTGTCCAATGCCAAAATGCTGGGGGAAATGGTAGAAAGAATCAAAATGTTGAGGATGCGTCAGCGGCTTCTTGCCACTTTCAGGAAAGTTCTACAAGAGAAGGATGACCTTGGGCCAGAGCTATTAGTCTGCAAGCAGAGCTGGGAGGGAATGCAGGTCTTCTGAGGGTGGTGCTCTCTGCCTGAGACCTGCAGTCCTTGTTCAGTGATGGCCTGGTCATTTACAACTTTACACGCTGAGAGAGCTAACCACTTCTGCAGCTCCAATTACAGCAGTTTGTGATGGTCGCTTGGAATCAGCCTCCTGAGGAAGAGACAGAGACTGCAGGAGTCAGCCGAGCCATTAAGGCCAGTTTCTTTTCTTTTTCTGTTTTTCTTTTTCTTTCTTGTTTTGTTTGTTTGTTTGTTTGTTTGTTTGTTTTTTATCTGCTGGCCAGTACGGGGATCCAAACCCTCGACCTTTGTGTATCAGCACCACATTCTAACCAACTGAGCTAACTGGCCAGCCCGAGGCCATCTTAAGAGTGTTGCATCCCCATCTGAGCCCAACGTTTAAGGTGAGGCAGATGGCCTCAAGA
>NW_007869493.1:0-592 GCF_000696425.1 Galeopterus variegatus
CACACACACACACACACACGGGCTTTTAATAGTAAAGGATCATGAATGAAACCTGTTTACTTTATCTTCTACATAAGCAAGAAAAATAGTCTTTATTTATTTCTCTATATTTGACCAAAAGAAAAGAGTTAAAGCAAATATTAGTTGACCCAAATTAATATATTCCCATAGTTTAGAACTTATGAATTACTTTCACTCACTCCTCACCACAAGGGAGGACAGTGAGGGAGCTGGGCCAGATATTTAAATTTTTATTTTAAATATGTGGAAACCATGGTCGAGTGAGGTTGAGTGAGTTGCGTGAGGTTGCAGGATTAGTAGTAGCAGGTCCAGGACTATGTTCTTTCCACATCATAGATGCAGTTGAGGATAGCTGGCTATAACACATCAGTTGCTTATTGTAAATGGGTTTTCCTGGGGGCCAAAATAAACAAAAATTTGCTTAAAAATTATACAGATTAGGTGAAATAATTCTGGAATGGGTATGAGTGATTTGCTGTTGAGACACGCACAGATAAATTGAAACGACTCTAGATGCAGTGGTATATATAATTATCAACAGAAAAGGAAAAGTGTTTAGGGTCATTGATAA
>NW_007869494.1:0-592 GCF_000696425.1 Galeopterus variegatus
AGTAACCAGACAGGCTGTTCTTTACAGCCAGGATTGTGGATATTCACGGGCTGGGTTCAGCTGTGGGGCTGGTTGGGTCTGGTGGGGAGGGAGCTCTGGCCACAACTCCAGTGCAAGACAGACGGCCTTGTTTATTTTTTATTTATTTTTATTTTTTTTATTTTTCCTTTTTGTCTTTTTTCGTGTCCGGCAATGGGATCGCAACCCCCGGTGTCGCGCCCGCCCCTCACTCAGCCAGTGAGCGGGAACCGGTCTGTATGTGGGATCCGAACCCTCGGCGGGAGCGCCACCACGCTCCCAAGCGGCGCACTGTAGCAGTGCGCCACCGGGCCGGCCCCGGCCTTGTTTATTTTACAGTGTAGAGTCTCTGAAGAATGAAGGACAAAGAACAATCGGCAAACTGTTAATTAGCTAAGCAGACTCCTAAAGGCCAGTGATTATAGTAAATAACCACAGAGAATTAAGTGCTTGCTTCAGAGCTGGTTGATGTTCCTTCCTGTTATTGTCCCCCTCTGTCCTTCCCTCTTTCTCTTACCCTCTCTTTACTTCTTTCTCTTCTGCCATTTGTTTCTCTGTTCTCTCCTTTTTTTTT
>NW_007869495.1:0-592 GCF_000696425.1 Galeopterus variegatus
GAGCAAGAATTACTAGAGACTCTTCTCTAAAAAAATGAATAAACTGGCTGGTGAGGGGTTTATATGTTGGTGTGGGTGTTGGTCTAAGAGTAAAACTCTCCTTGTCCTGGCATTTGGTGGGAGGAGATGAAGCAGAATGTCTAATCTAAGGGTGGTTCCCCACATGCACGTCCTGTAGAAAAATCTGCCAGTTAGTTAGTCCTGTGCATTTGCTTAGAGTTTCTTGTCTGCATTTCCATTCCGGAGAGTGGAAATGCTATCAAAAAGCATATCGTCAAGCCAAATTCCAAAGAAACCTACCCTAGACAGCTATTGTTATGGAATTGATCCTTCATTCATCAATGTGAACATGCAAACCAGGTCACCAGGCATATTTAAGGACAACCACCAGCAGGAAATTAAAAAGTCCAAACATATAGTCCCAAGGGAATAGAAATACGAGTAATTCAAGAACTAGAAGAGATTTTAAAAATATATTGAATGAGGGCCGGCCCGGTGGCGCACTGCTACAGTGCGCCGCTTGGGAGCGCAGAGGCGCTCCCACCAAGGGTTCGGATCCCACATACAGACCGGTTCCCACTCACTGGCTGAG
>NW_007869496.1:0-592 GCF_000696425.1 Galeopterus variegatus
AGACCTGCTCCAGTCGAGTTGTGGGTACCCAAAAAGGGAGAGGGAGGGTCGGCAAAAATAAAAAACACAGACGGAGACCTCAGTGCATCAGTATGCATGTTCTCTCCCTGTGGGCTGTCAGCGTGTTGCAGCTGGAGCACAGTAGAGCATGAGACAATGCCTTTTATTTAGTTTTTTCTCTGCAGGGTTTTTTTGGCTACTATTTTTATTACATCAGCAAGCTTAATAATTCAAAAAGGACAGGGGAAGCCAGCTTTTTATTTCTTCATTAGCACATCTCAGGTGATAAGCTCGTGCTTCCTCCTTTTGGTTATCAGGTTATCAGATTGGGACCGTGTTCTCATTGTCCTGAAGTTAACCTGTGACCTTTTCCGGTTGGCAAGCTGTGGTTAATATCTACCCTATTAACAGGGTGGGACCATTGCAGTTGCACAGTGATAGACAGTACTATCATATGACCTATGTCTATTGCTAAATGTAAGTACAAATTTGCTAAAAGGAACAATGTTAACATTTAAGTTCTAATGGGGCTGTATTGATTTTATGTTCTAATGGAATGAACCTACTGTTCATATGGAAAATAAGGGGATAC
>NW_007869497.1:0-592 GCF_000696425.1 Galeopterus variegatus
AAAAGGCTCCCAACTCATTTTTGTAAGACTCTTCATTTAAGCCAGGGGACAAATCTAGTTCGTCCTTTGCATCAAGCGTAGGGACATGGGTCAAATGCTGCTCCTTAGAAGGCCTAGTTGCTGGGACATCCAGACATCCCCAGCATGCATCTCTGTCTATGGAGGGACCACTTGGAGGGAGACGGACTCCCCTAGTAAGGTCACCGGACCGGGACTCTGTGTCAGAGGCACTTTCAAAGGGGTCAGTTTTTGTGTCTGATCGGCTTTCACTCTGGTGGGACAGTGTCTCAAAATCATCATGGTCTGTTTCCTGGCTCCATCCCTGCTCCTCTAGTTCTTCAGGGGCCAGGGGGAGCTGGTTATCTTCAATCTCACCTTCACCTGGCAGGTGTGCACCTGGCTCTGGAGTCTGGAAGGGCAAGAAGAAAGGTGTCAGAGTCGAGACCTGAGGACATGTGCACACATCTTTGCACCATGCCTGCCTTCATCAGGAGGAGGAGGGCTCAGAAACTCTCATCAGTCTCCTTAGTCCCCCCAGGCACCCTTAGGAAGGGAGGTAAGGATGAAGAGCTACCTTTTATTGACACAGAAA
>NW_007869498.1:0-592 GCF_000696425.1 Galeopterus variegatus
CTTCAATTCTGTTGCATTGGCCACAGTGACACCTCCAGTGCAAGCTCGTTTAGAGTCTGGGAACCAGCAAACTAGAGCCACTTGAACACCCTACTGGGAAGTAATTATTCCATCAAAGACCTCTTATTGTCCTCATCATGCCACTCATTTCTGCATGATTTAAATGTGCATCTGCCACTGCCTATTATTTCCTTGGTGCTGACACCACAGGTGTCATGATCAGAGTGGGCCTGCTGGCTATCATTTTCTTCCCTGCAGAGTCATGTTGGCATTCTGACATTTAAAAAGAGAGAGCATGGAGGAGATTGGAATCTAGTTCTTGGCAAGCCCTTAACAAAGCACTTTGCCCTGGTTTAGAAGTCACAGTTCCTGAGTTCCTATTCGGCTTTGATATTTACAGGTCACATAGACAGACAAAATCATTCAACCTCTCTGAGTTTCAGTTTCCCATTTAAAATTGAGATAATGAAACAGGAGTTTTAGACTGTTGGAGAAGTCTTAAATCCACTTTCTAGATATCACCTCATTCTCAGCCCCTTGGATATAGTGGAAATGCAGAACATGTACGCTTGTTATACAGCTATAGTAACAC
>NW_007869499.1:0-592 GCF_000696425.1 Galeopterus variegatus
TTTTTTTTGTTTTTGTTTCTGTTTTTCAAAATTTTGGTCTGTGCTGTTATTTTGGTTCCATTGTTTGGATGGCATGATATTTGGATTCACCTGAGTCTTGCCCATGCATGTCCTGGAGCTAGCAGCATTTGCTTATTCCTCAAACACCTGGGAGAAGTTGGTTAGAGTTCCCTAGGTGGTTGGGCTACTGAAGGAGACAGATGTGACAAACCCAGAAAACAGAGGCAGCATGAACCTCATTTATCTTGATTGCCTATACTGTCTATGAGATTTCTTGCTGATTCACAGAAATCCATCAAGACTTGGGGGACCAGATCTTTGCTTGTCGTGTGAGGGCATTATCTGTGCTGAGTCCCCACTCATTGCTCCCCCAATTTGGAAACAAGCCATTTGAAAATGACCTGCCTCTCTTGGTTAGGGACCCTCCTCCTAACCTCAGAAAGCCCTTTGCTCCGGAAGGCTGTCAGCACTGAGTCAGGCCGGAGTGGCCAGTGAAATGAGCAAATATTAGCCAGCACAGGAATATGCATGGTGAGCAGTTCTGGAAACGGGTCCAGTGTCTGTGGCTGTCTCCCTGTTCCTGGTGAATTGT
>NW_007869500.1:0-592 GCF_000696425.1 Galeopterus variegatus
GAACTGGTAGTACCCTTGGGTACCGAGCACATAACTCGTTGAATCTGATATTTCTCCTTAGGTTTGTTTTCTATGCATATATATTATTTCCTTTTGCTTCCTGTCAGGAAACATATTTTAAAACATTCTATAATCTTTTGCATATCTTTCCCTACTTCATGCCATTCCTTTTTATTGTAATTCATATTTATTTATTTATTTATTTATGGATTGATTGATTGATTGATTGATTGCAGCTGGCTGGTAAAGGGATAGAACCCTGGACGTTGGTGTTCTCAGCAGCACACTCTAACCAACTGAGCTAACGGGCCAACCCTCATTTTTCATTTTGGCCAACCCTCATGTTTCATTTTTGAACAGACCTATATCTATTCATCATTTGAATTTACCTGGATCTTCTCTATCTTTCTAACCAAAGACTATATTTAATGTTTTTTTTTCTCTGTGTCCCCACAGCTATATATCAGGCTCCCCTAATGGATTATTAGCCTTCAAAGCCAGGAACAATATTTTATTTTATTGTTTTATCTACTTTATAACAATTCCGTATTTAGTGACCCACATGGTACCTGATAGGTAGAACATGCTCAAT